>NW_007733697.1:29054-38328 GCF_000696425.1 Galeopterus variegatus | reverse complement strand
AAAAAAAAAAAAAAAAAAGACTGTCAATGCAGCCCTGGCCTTGTGGCCCGACCTACCCCACCACCCTGCTTCCCACTCGGCCCCAGTGAGGGTGAGCCTAGGCCTCCCAGCCTGGTGGAGATGGAGAGCTGGGAGATGACCCGAAGTAGGGGGGCCAGAAGGCAGGCCAGTGTAGGGGGAGGGTCTCGGGTGCTTGCTCTCACTTAAAGTACATCCAGAATCCAACTGCTTCTGACCACCCCACCACCATCAGCCCATGGTCCAGCCACCATCATGGCTCCCCTGGATTAGTGCAGCTGCTGCCTCCCTGCTCCGCCCAGCCTGGGCCTTCCTGTTAAACATTAGGCAGGTCTTGTTGCTCCTCTGCTGAAAGCCCTCTGGGGGCTCCCACCTCACTCAGAACAAAAGCCGTTCTCTGATGATCTTCTCCCACAAGGCCTATGATCTGGACCCACCCCACGACCCTCCTCTGATTGTATCCCTCACCCTCTCCTCCCAGCCTCACCACCTCTCCTTGCTGGTCCTCAGATATCTGTCATACTCCTGCCCCAGGGCCTTTGCACTTTCTCTTTCCTCAACCTGGAACTCTCCCATCCTGGTGTCTATATGGCTGGAGCATTCTCAGTATTCAGCTTGTTAATACCACCTCCTCAGAGAGGCCATGCCTGAACAGCACACCCCAAATAGCACCCCTCATCCCCTCTGTCTTTTCTGGCTTTAGTTTTTACCTCATGGCTCTTTTCACCACTTGACATTATACTTCTACTTAATTGCTTATTGTGTGTGTCGTAAGCATATGAGCTCCATGAGGACAATGTTGCTCTTTAGTTGACCACTGTTTTCCCAGGACCTAGAATGGTACCAGGCATACAGTAGGTGCTTGGCAGGTTTTTGTTGAATGAATGAATTGTAAAGTAAGGCAGATCAAAACTAAAGCCAAAATGTTTCATTATTTTAGTTATTTTAGTTATACTAAGTTTCCATTTATGTTGTCAGAGCTAGGGCTCAGACCCTCCAAACCCATTGTACAGACTGGGTCACCAGACCCCTCACATGCAGGTCCGTGCTAGGTAATTGGGAAAGATTCCAGGAGCTGTTGGCAGATGACATGAGCTAAGTCCTCAGCTTCCTCAGCGGCAGCAGCTTACAGGTCTGGCAGCGGCAGTGGCCTTGCGGAGGGTCCCGAGGGCACTAGCAGCAGCAGCCTCCAGCAACAGTAGTGGACCCCACGGGGGGGGCATCCTGGGGATGGGAGGCGCCGTGGATCAGAGCTATTCATCCTTATACTTAAGTCCATAACCCAGGACAATTGGGTGCACATGCGCACTTACACTAGACGATAACCAAGGAACACATGAGTGCACGTGCCTATTTACATCAAATGCTCCGCAAGATTCTGAACATCTGAGGGGCCCTGACCATTTTTCCTATATTTTCCCAAGAATGAATGAATGAGCCAGCCTGTGAGTGGGCACCTCCAGGAAATAAGTTTCCCAGGGAGCATGGAAGGTGGTTCTGCTTCCTGCTCTACCCTGCACATAGCAGATGGGCTGAGCTGGGGTTGGGGGCTCAGTCTCCAGTCTGGGAAAATATTCCTGAGACTGGCTGAGGATTCAGAGGCTCCTGGAAGGGTGGTGAACACCACCCTCCCTACTTCCCTGGCAGGTAGCCAGCCAGGCTCTACAAGCCCTGCAGAGACAGAGACCCCCACCATGCTGAGGCTTCCTCTCCCTGTTTTACTGAAATGCATTAATAACAGAATGTGAGGGTGATCTGATTACAAGAACCATATATGTTCTAGAAAATTTGAGAAATGCAAGAAAGCAGAAATAATGTGGAAATAATCAAATCCATATATATATTACTTTTCTTTTTTTTTTCAAAATCGAGATCAGATGGCACACCCTCTACAGCAACCCATTTCATTCTTAATTTTATAATGGGAACATATTCTCACGCCTTTAGACACTTCTTCTATGATGCCATTTTAAACAGTTGTCTTGTATTCCAGACCCAACAAACCCTCAGTGGTGAATCTAACCAATCCCCTGTTGCTGGACACTTAGGTTGCCCCTGATTCCTCATTCTTGGAAAGAGTGCTGCAGGAGCATCCTGTGTCACACATCCTAGTGCTCACCTCCGATTGTTTCCTCAGGACCGATCCCTCTCCGGACAAAGCTGGGATTTAAACTCGGGCAGGTGAAGGAGGTGGTGGCCGCATTTTGTTCCTTTTGCTCTGGACAGTGCTGAGTGGTCCTCAAAGGCCCCTGTACAGTCCCCTCTCCTCACCACAGGCCTTCCCCAGGACCTGCACTTTTCAGAGTTAGAATATCCCATTTGGGCAAATTTTGACATCCTCAGAAAGTCTTTTTTGTGGATTCAAATACATTTGTCCAAGAGCTATATGTAGTGCTTGACATTTTACATGGATCTATGTGGTGTGTAGACTGCTTGGGTTCTTCAGCAAGTGTGTTCCCCTTTCTGAGCCCCAGTTCTCTTCTCTGCACACTGAGTGGACAAGATGGCCTCAGAGTCCCTTTCAGCCCATAAATGCCATACAGAGGAGGGTGGCAGTGGTGGATCTGAAGTCTGACAGCCCACCCTTGAATCCCAGCTTTGCCAAATACTAAAAATGTGATCTCCAGCAGCTTCCTTGAGCTCTCTGTGCCTCAGTTTCCTCTTCTATACACTGAGAATAACAATAATGTCCAGGTCATAGTCATGTGGGGAGAAATAAATGAGATCATCTGAGCCACCTCTTAACACAGTGCCTGGCTCAGAGCACAGTCAGTGCTCAATACATCTATTTTTATTACAAAGACGAGACTTGGTCTTTCAAATTCTTTATCTCACTGACCGCACTGATGTTGTCTCTGTTTTATTGATGATAAGACAGACTCAGAAAGAGAGTGTGACTTGTCTCAGGTCACGGGGCCAGTTCAGGGGTATGGCCAAGCATATCCACACTTCTGACTCCCATTCCAGTGCTCTCTGCATCAGGAAGGCAGACTCTCAGATGATGGCACATCCCTGCAGTGGCTCCGGGGACAGTGGAAGGCCCTGTGGCTAAGAGCCGACCCTGTGATTTCTCCATTCTCTCTCCCCATACTTGACCCCCAGGTGCCACACAGAGGTGCCTCTTTAGCAGGGCCAATGTGAGCAGGTAGGAGAAGTGGCCTCAGCAGCCCACAGCACATCAGGTTGTCAGAAAACAATGCCAGGTGCTGCCAAGCAAAGAGAGCCAGAGTGACTAGTATGCTCGTGTCCAAAAAACAGTCAAACTCAGAGGAACATTTTCCTCCCCAAAACAAAAGTGAGGAAATGTATGTATATAGCTCAGGTGTGGGCCCAGCAGCAGAGGCAGGTGGGAGGACTGGTGACCTCTGCCCTCAGGGTGCCTCTGGGTGAGCCTCGGCTGGTGGGCGGAAGAGCTGGCCTGGCTCCAGGAGACTCAAGTCTCCTTAAGACTGTCCACTCTGAAACGCCACACCATCCATGTGCCACTGACTCGGGGAATGCTGGAGTCCTTCCGCTTTTACCCTGGAAATGAGGACACAGGTCTTCTCTGTTCCCAGATCCTCCAAACCCATTTGGGTGGGGAGCAGGGCGGTCTCAAGGCAAGCATGTGGCCCATTTCCAGTGCCCACCCAGCAACACCCCTCCCCATCACTCTGCCTACCCCCAGCCCAGGAAATTTCACCTGGTCTGGGGACTTGGATCATCCTGTATCTCCCAAATCTTTGGTTTCACATCTAGTTCTTTCTATCTTCCTCATCACCACCACCCCCATACACACGTACCTATGCTTCTCAGCTTTTCAAAAGGGAAGAACTGACCTCTGACCTCCACTGGGTCATCCCTCCCCTGCGGCAGTGAATGTTCTGAGTCCAAATGCCTATAAAGGGAGAGGAAATGCCAGGAAAGGAAGGGAGATTAATATTTCAAAAAGAAAGCCATCTGGCCATATAGTTTTACATTTATTATTGCGATCAATTCATCTCTGTCTCCCTTAGACCATAAATCCTGTGAGGGCAGGACCTGTGTCTGATTTGGCTCGCCATCCTATCTCAGCGTCTAGGATGGGGCCAAACACATAGGGAAGAATGGAGATCTGATGAATGAAGAAATGGCCATCTGCCTTTCTCAGACGCTCTGGGAGGGCTCAGAGACCCACCCCTAGAACCATCAAAATGAGGAGTTGAACCAGATCCGTGGTTGCCAAGCCAGGATCTGTAAAGGCAATTATGTGAATCCTGTTCTCAACATTTAAAACTGTCTGATAAATAAATAAATAAAAATAAAAAATAAAACTGTCTGATAAAGTCAGTCCCCCTCCCCTCCCTGGGAACAGCTTGCACAAGTTCACCAAGATGGCAGCCTCTTTGATTTTTCTCAGTTATAACAATTGTCCAGGGACTCTGGTTGACTGTTGATGACATCACAGACCCCAAGCCAATTTCAGATCACATGCCCAGTACTTCCAGTCTCTACACTGCGTGAAATGGGCATGTGCAGGCCATTTGCAACCTTACAAATGTGGGTTGTGGCAGAAAAAATATTGACAAGAGCATAACGCATAGAGTTACTCAATGATCTAAGTGAGCTTTGATGAGGAGAAGGTTTGGGACCCCAGCTGAACAGCTGCTTGGGATCCCTCCCAGAACCAACCACTGCAGGGGGGCACATGGCCAGACCGCTTTCTTCCTGATCAAGAAGTACCCTGAGCCCAGGAGGAGGGACAGGATGGAAGTAGGAGGGGCAAAGACATCTCTTTGGATCCTGAGAGGACCCCAGGAGCAGCTGCGATGGGGCACAAAGCCCACATCTCCATCAGGGACTACAGCAGCACCCCCTTCCCTCCAGCCAGAGAGTTAAGGGGAGACTGGGCCCCTCCATAGGGCCACTTTCCCTGGACCACCCACTTCCCCTGAGTGGAAAGGCAGGCTCAGAGCTGTCTTCTTGGGCTCACAGCCCAGGGCCTGCCACATGGCATTTTAGATCATCTTGCTCACAGCCCCTGCTCATGACGATGCTAATGACAGTTCACTGTTTCGAATTGCTCACTGAGCCATGCAGTGCATTTTACACACATTTGCTCATTTCACTTCAATCCTCACAATAACCTTTTGAGAAAAGTATAAGATTATGCTCATTTTACAGAGGAGGAGACTGAGGCTGTCTTTCTAGGGCTCAGACCCATCAAACCCATTGTGCAAACTGGGTCACTCTTTTGAGAAAAGTATAAGATTATGCTCATTTTACAGAGGGGGAGACTGAGGCTGTCTTTCTAGGGCTCAGACCCATCAAACCCATTGTGCAAACTGGGTCACAGACCCCTCCTGTGCAGGTCACAAGCTTGGAAAAGATCCTGGGAGCTATTGGCAATATTGACAGGCTTCATTCAGACACGAATTCAGCCTCCTCAGCAGCCTCCGGCAGATCCACCAGCAATGGGGAAGGAGGACATCGCCAGGGCACTGTGGATCAGAGCCGTTTGTCCTTTATACTTGCCAGATAACCCAGGAACACCTGGGTGTGTGTCCTATAACCCAGGAACACCTGGGTGCCCACACATATTTACATCAGACAATAACCAAGGTACACCTGGGTGCACGTGCACAGTTAACATATTTACATCAAACAGGCTAGGTCATGCTCAGCAAGATTCCAAACATCTGAAGGAGCCTAACCATTTGCTTTCACTTTCCTTACAAAGGCCCAGAAAGGTTGTGACAGGTTGTTGCAGTAATGGCCCCCAATGTGTTCATGCACCACCTTGGGCAGGGCTTGGCCATGGGACTTGCTTTGGCCAATAAGAGGGAAGCCAGCCTAATGCCTGCACAGACTTGGGAAGTGCCTGCACATGGGGCTTGCTCTCCTGCTGCCTTGGAAGCCCTTTTACCACCCTGTGCTGGAGGCTGAGAGACCACATGGAGAGAGGCCCAGTAGTTCCAGTCATCCCAGATGAAGCCAAATTAACCAGCCAGACCCAGGGGATCCACCATGTGAGTGAGCCCAGTCACGATGATCCAAGCCTTGCCCAGAGCAGGACAGCTCAGCTGATCCCAGTTGACTTCACGAGCTACATGAATGTTTGGTGCATTAGCCCCTCTGAGTTGTGAAGTGTTTTCTGCACAGCAAAAGCACCTGACACAGAGGTGAATCAGTTGGCCAAGGTTACACAGCAGGGCTGGAATTCAAACCCAACATTTCTGGCCATAGAGCACATGCTCTTATCCACAAAAGCTTTAGTGGCTACAAAGCATGTTTATTTTTATTGCAGGCCCCTAGTGAGTCTGTGAATCAATCGGGACAGAGCTCAGAGATGTCAAGGGACCTACCTAAGTCACGCAGCTATTCAGAGCTGGAGGAGGGTGTAGAGAAAGTGAAGGAAGATGGTCAGGGCCCCTCAGATGTTCAGAATCTTGCTGAGCATTTGATGTAAATATGCACTTGCACCCAGGTGTTCCTTGGTTATTGTCTAACGTAATTGCGCATGTGCATCCAGCTGTCTGATGCACCCAGGTGTCCTGGGTTATCGGACTTAAGTATAAAGAACGAGTGGCTCTAATCCTCAGGACCCACTGCCCCCAGGAGGGTCACAGGGAGTCCCGGTGCCATAAGCCCCTGGGACCCTCCAAGAGGGTGCCACCACCACTGCCATTGCTGCTGGATCTGCTGGAGGCTGCTATAAGCTGCTCCTGCCGAGGAAGCTGAGGACTGAGCTCGAGTCATCTGCCACCAGCTCCCGGGATCTTTCCCAATTACCTAGTTCGTGGACCTGCTTGTGAGGGGTCTTGTGACCCAGACAGGCATGTGAGAGGTCTGGTGACACAGTCTGTACAATGGGTTTGAAGGGTTTGAGCCCTAGCAATACAATTGGCTATGTGGGCAGGATTCCGACAGTTGCCCTGTCCAGACAATTAGCATAACCATACAATTGGTGTAGTCGCCTAGCAATACAGAGGGTGTCCAACCCAGTTTCTCTAATTCCATGTTCATGCTGTTCCCACTGCTCCATGAAAGCTTGAACAGCCAGAGCCTGGGGCACTACTTTGTTAAGCAGGCCCTTCTTCGGTGCCACTAAGGCCCCTACAAGCCTCCTTGTGTTTTATGAGAGGCCCAATCTTCTCCCTCCCAACAAGAGGTTCCCAGACAGAACAGGTGGCTCCTCCGCCAGAAAGCCAGGACTGCTGACCTGACCCTGCCTGCCCCTCGTCCTCCCCCCACTGCCCAGTAGGAGCTGCTGGTTGTCTTGGATACAGCAGGTGATGGGATAGGATGGCAGCTGAGGTCACAGCATGAAGTGGGCCAGCTGTGGACAGGAAGACGTGGCTTCCCAGACAGACTGGTGCCCTTTCCCGCAGCCTGAAGTGTGAGAGGAGGGCATGGCTGGCCTGGCCAGGCCCAAGTCAGCGACCTGAGGTCTCCATGAGAGTCCCGGGAGGAAGAGGAGGATGGGCTTGGAGTGTGGGGGGGGGACAAGTCAGCCACCCAAGCCCTCCACGTGGTTGTAAGGCAGTGGGGAGGGGATGTCCCACACCCATTAGGAGTCCCATGGCCACTCCAGCATCCAGCTGAGGCCCTGCCCGACCGAGCATCTACAGAGCAAGTAGGGATGAGGTCTACTTCCCAGAGAGGGGGCGTGATGAGACCCTCTCTACCTCCATGGAAAAAAGAAAATGAGGAGGAGGTAGCTGTGGCGTGCAGCAAAGAGATGCCTTGAGGTCACTCAGACCCGGGTTTGAATCCCACATCCCCTACCTATGACGTGGGGCAGGTTTCTTCATCTCTCTGAGCCTCCATTTCTCATCTGGAAAATAGGGATCATCGTCACATATCTCACGGGTTGTTGTGAGGCCTACGTGAGCAAATGCTGTGAGAGCGTCTTGTAAACCACAAATGCCGCGTAGACAGAGATGAGGGGATTCCATGAGCCGGTTATCCCTATGGCTCCTCCAGCCAGAGATACCCCCCCCCATAAGCTCACTCCTTAGAGCTCAAAGGTCCCAGTAGAAACCATCTGGCCCAAAGGGCCTGATTTTACAGATGGGGAAATTAAGACCCAGAGAGAACAGCTTTGCACCCAGTGAGTGCAGAGCTGACCCTAGAACTAGGTCTCCTGACTCAGGTTCTTTCTACTCCATTGGGCAGTCAAAGCTTGCCCTACCTGCCCCCCATTTCTTTCCACAGTGGAGGTGGCAAAACTCCCCCTGCTCCTTCCCAGGCTAAGGCGTCCCCCCTTGCAGTGAAGTGATGCTGCTGAATTACATCAGGAATTTAAAGTGCTGGGGGTAGCCCCTGTGGGAGACATCAAAGATTAAAAAGTCCTTGGGGTCCCTGCAATCACATCAGCAGCTGCCCTTGTTCTGATTGGGGTCATCAATGGCTTCAACCCTGAAGGGAACTCCCTGGCCCCTACCCCAGCCATCAGAGGAAGATTAACTTGTTTCATGTTCTAGACATGATCCCAAATTCATCTTCTTGTTACCAGGACTGATAAAAAAGATCCCTTTTAACTCTGAGTGCTCAAAAGTGTTTCCCCCTGGGGGGTGTCCCACACGTCCCCCGACCCTTCAGTCTTAGCACTACCTCCTCCTGGTGCCAGTTGGGCCAACGGCTCACCAGCAGAGGAGAGTCAAGGGGTCAGCCTGGCTCAGAGCCCCTCTTTGGAGCTGTCTTCAGATATCCCCTTCCTTGGAGACATCTGCCATCCTCTCTCCAAAGGAAGAAACAAGCTCTTCACCCACTTCACCTTTTCCAGGGTCCCACAGCCCAGGCCAGCCCACGAGATACCAAGCTCAGCACCCACACTCCAAGCTGCCAACAGGGCAGGACGGCCAGCCAGGCCCAGGGGAGACAGAGCAGGCCAAGCCCAGAATTTGACCCCAGCCTCATCCTCAGGGTCAGCAGGTAAAGGCAGTCATAGTAATAAACAGGGTACTCCAGCCCTGTTTCTGAGCCCTACTTCGAGCCTCAGTTTTCTCCTCCATCAAGTGGGGAGTATTATACCTTCCTCAGGAGCTGCTGAGATAGCGTACATAGTCACCTTGCTTAAGGAGGCCCCCCAAAGGGTATGGTCCTCATCTTTACCCCAAGACAGACTTGATAAGGCCCCTCCCTACCTCCTTTGGACATGAAGATCACTTTGGTCCTGACATTTCCCTGCATCTCTGACCCTGGCTTTGTCACATTTCTACATTCTGGTGCCTGCCTGGCTTGGTTTTCTAATTGTAATTTTATATCTTTCGGGGGGGGGGGGGGGGGTGGGGGG
>NW_007733697.1:14347-28089 GCF_000696425.1 Galeopterus variegatus | reverse complement strand
TTTTTTTTTTTTTTTTTTTTTTTTTTTTTTTTTTTGGGGGGGGGGGGGAGGGGTTGGTGGCTGCCTAGGGCAGAGATCAAACCCTGGACCTTGGCGTTATCAGCACCACACTCTAGCCAACTCAGCTAACCAGCCAGTCCTATTTAGTCTTTTGAATAAGAAATACATATTATTGGTACAAAATTGAAAAGGCATAAAAAGGTATATACAGGGAAAAGCAAATCCCCCTCTTTCCTGTCTCCCAGTTCCACTCCCTAGAGGCAGCCATTGTTCCTAGACTGTAGTGATCCAGTGATCTTGGAATCATCTATACCTTTATAGGCAAAAACACACGTACCCTTATGTACTCTTTTCTATTTTGTATAAATAGTAGCCTCTCGTGCACATGGTTCTGCACTTCACTTTTCTTTCGCCCAACGGCCCGTCTTGGAGATCTTTCCGTGGGTGTGAAAAGCTGCCTCTTTCTCTTCTCAGTGGCTGCGTAGTATTCCATTGCCTGGGTACACCCTCATTTACCTGCTGGCTTCCTATTCGTGTGCTTTCTGTCATTTCCCATCAAGCTATCACAAACGGTGCTACAATAAATCATCAGGTTATCTGTGCACAGATTCCAAGAAGCCAAGTCTCCAGGTCAAAGTATACGTGTGTTTATGATTTTGATAGATAATGTCAAATTGCCTTCCGTAGAGGTAGTTACAGTATTATATGAGAGTACCTACTTCTCCACACCAATTACAACTCAGTATATTACCATATTTTTGAACCTTGCCCAATCTGATGGATAAAAATGGTATCTCTAGCTACTTTTAATTGGCATTTCTTTCACTATGAAGAGAATGAACAACTTTGCCTATGCTTAAGGGCCATTTGTAGTTCCTTTCCTATAAACTGCCCATTTCTAACCTTTTCCCCACCTTTCTTACTGGGTTGTTTTCCTTTTTCTTACTGATTTGGAGGAGCTCTTCATATTTTAAGGAATTTAGCCTTTGTCTATGATATGAGCTCCAAATATTTTTCTCAGTTTTTCATTTGTCTTTTGACTCTGTTTATAGCGTTTATTTCTATGCAGATATTTTAAATGTCATCAAATTTTTTGATCTGGATTTTGTGAAGTTTCTAGGGTTTGTGTTATACCTAGAAACCCTCTGAGTTTTAAACCTTGACCCACACTGACTCCCCATGTTGGCATCTGGCCTGCCCTTTCCTGCCTGGTGTGACCCACTGCCAGGGCTGGCTCCTGTTACCTGCATCCAGACTCCTCTCGACAGCTCCACCTGGCTTTGGTTAGACATCCTCTTCCTCTCCTCGCTGTCCTCCAACACCCCTGCCGCACCCCTGCAGTTTGGCCTTTGGCTTCCCACCACTGCCCCAGCCCCCCAGCTTCTGCTCATGTCTGGCTTCTTCCTGGCCTGCTCAAATCCTCTGGCCGCTGCTTACCACCAGTCCCCTCGAGGTGCAGCAATGTCATAATCACTTCCTTCCTCATCTCCTTCCTCTTCCCGTGGATCCCACTGCTCCAGCAGCCCAGCCTCCTTGCTCCTTCCAGAACACAACCACACAGAGGGCCCTGACCTTGAATCTCAGCCCTCATTGGAATGATAGGGGGTCTAGAGATAATACAGTGGGTAAGTACAGGGAAGAGTAGATCAAGGAGGAGGCAGAAATGAGTCTTCCCAAATCTTGTGCTAACGAATCCCAACATGGCTTCCTCCTTCACAGCAACTTAGCTGCATTTCTATCTTTATTAATCAAATAACAAATTTAATTAATTACCTTAAATTGCTTTAATTGAATCTAGAATGAGAGCATGGACAAAATCCCAGGAAGTAATGAACCCAGGCACTTTCAGCATCTGGAGTTGGAATGATCTTTAATTTCAATTTAGGAGCAAAACTAATGTGACTGCAGTCAAACCCTCCCCTCCCAGCCTGCTCCTGACAGCTTCGTGACCACCACAGCACTGACAGGGCTTCAGCATCCTCTCTCTCTCTTTCCTTGACAGCAAGGTTCTTTCTGCCTCCACTTATCGCAGCCAATACATGGGCGCAGACCCCACCAGCAAGGGTTCTTTAAGTACTGGAGCGCACCAGGTACTGGGAAGCTGTTCTGTAACAGACCCTGGAGGTGCACATCTAATTAGGCAGCAGCCGAGTCCTCAGGAGCTGGGCATATCCTGTCTCCATGCCTTTACTCGTGCTGTTTTCTCTACCAGGAACGCCTTTCCCTCCCCTTTCCAGCTGTTGAATCCCTGCCTTCAAGGCCAGTTCAAATGTCCCTTTCAAAGGAAAGCTGACCCACCCCTCTAGGAAGGGATTGGAGAGACTGAGATATTTTCTCTGACTGGCCATTGCCCTCCAAGGGGTAGCCCTGGGCCAGAGGGGGAGAAATAGAGCAGAACCAGCTTTCAGGGGTGGGGGGAATGTACTCTCTGGATACTAAAGATGAGGAAACAAAGGCACAGAGAAGTGAAGATGGATAGTTGTTAAGCCATGCCTGGCCCCTAGCTGGGTGTTGGTTAAAAAAAAAAAAAAACATTCCCTACGGTCCCCCTTAAAGCCTTCTGGCCTTCTCTCTGCCCTGAGCCACCAGATGTCATCATTCCCCCTCTCTCTGCTCCCCCCACATCCTCGCCCTTCTTTGACTCTTCCTACACTTGCCTTCCAGGCCTCTCTCCATCCTGGGCATGGCTTTGTTTTAGCCTGACCTCCAGGTGTCCTGTCTTCTTAAGAAAAAAAGAATGCTAAGGCATCCAAGATATTCCTGAGTTTTTTGTTCTTATTGTTATGGTTATTATTTTGTGTTACTATTTTATTTTTAGTCCTCCCCCTCAGCTGCCAGGTCTCTGGGATGTCAATTCCTTTTATTGTGTCATGCTCCTGCTCAAACACCTACAATGATTCCCTATTACCTGTGGCCTCAAGTTCAAACACTTTTTCCTGGCTATCAAGATCCTCCAAAACTTGGTTCTGCATAGGTCAGGCAGCTCCCCCAACACACTCTGAGAAATTTAGTTGTAGTGCCTCTCAGAAATGTAGTTAACTTTTTCAAGCCTTCATTTTCTCCTCTGTAAAGTGGACATAGTGATCCCTACCTTGCAAGACTGTGCTGAGGGTAGGATGAGAAGAGAAACGTGAAGCCCAGCACAGAGCCTGGCATCACAGTAGCTCACAGGAAGTGTGGGTGCCTGTCCCGGCCACACCTCTGGCCCCTCCAGACTTGCCTCCTGTTGGGCTGCCACAGTCTCGACTCCACCCAGGATGGGGGCCTTCATTTCTCCAGAAATATTTTTTTTTAGCCTCTACACCTTCCTTCACACTGTTCCCCCTGCTTACACATCCTTCAAGGCCCAAGCCAAGCTGCCCCACCCCCAATTCATTTGAGGGCTGGGAACAATGCAGAGTCCCTGTCCTGTTTCTAAGTAGGATTTGGCATGAATCTGTCCAGAGGTGGAGCCCAATCTCACTCTCCAGGGATAAGGAAGAGGAATTTCCCATCAGCCAGGATTTCCAAGCACCAGGTTCAGGCTTAGAGCACCCCACCCCAACCAGCACTCAGTGACACACAATAGTGTCCCTCCTACCCCCATGCAGGAGTGTCTCTTCTCTTTCCATCCTCTTTGAAACAATCTGCTCTTTAGCAAAGTCCCCCTTCCAGTGTGTCCCTTTAGACATTAAGGCACACCCCGCCCTTCCTTTCTTCCTGAAAAGACCTTATCTTCCTGAAATCTCAGGAGCCTGTTTTCCCTGCCAGGAACATTCCACTTCAGTCTAATCCCAAGAACTGCCAAAGGCCAAGATGCTCCAAAAGACCACCTCCCCTCCCCCACTCTCCTTCACTCCAGCTCCTGCGTAAGGGGCAATGCTCCCATTTACTGATGGGGAAAGTGGGTCCCTAAAGTTGGGGGTAGGGGGGACACTTGCCCAAGCTCATGGAGAGAGTTGGTGCACCAGAAAATAGAACAGAAGATATTGGCAATTCACCTTCCTAAGAGGAGACCTAAGATGCAGAGGTTGCCCAGGGTTGCAGGAAGGATCTCCATGATCAATAACAGGCCTGCAGTAATATTTAAGGGACCTGCCAGGCACTGGCACCCCTTCCTCTCCTGACTAGGGCCAAGGCTGACCTCCCAACCCCAGCATTTTGGGACAGAACAAGCACAGCACCCCTCCCAGCTTGGGGCCACCCCCCTCTTCCTCAGCCTCCGGTCCCTGCCAAGCTCTAGCCAAGTTCCTGCTCATCCCTATCTGTATTAGTCCCCTAGGTCCACTGTAACAAATTAACCACAAATCGAGTGGCTTAAGGCAACAGAAGTACATTCTCTCACAGTTCCGGAGGCCAGAAGTCCAAAATCAAGGTGTCAGTAGGCAGGGCCATGCTCCTTCCGAAGGCTCTAGGAGAGAATCCTTCTTTGCCTCCTCCAGCTTCTGGTGGATCCTGTGTTCCTCGACTTGAGGCAGCATCACTTCAGTCTCTACCTCAGTCTTAGACGGCCTTTCCCTCTGGGTCTGTGAGTCTGAAACATCCCACTCCTTTCTCTTACAGGGGTAACAGTCATTGGATTTAGGGCCCACCTTAAATTCAGGATGATCTCATCTCAAGATCCTTAACTTAATTACACTGCAAGACCATATTCCCAAGTAGGGTCACCTTCATAGGCACTGGGAGTTAGGACTTGGATATATCTTTTTGGGAAACACAATTTAACCCATTATAGCACATGGCCCCTCCCCAGCCCCACTGCCTCTGAAAGAGACCTCTCTGGGTTTTGCCCACCCACAGAGGTCTGCCCACCAGTTCCAGCCCTCTGACCCTCTGGAAAATAGCTCAGCCTCTCTCAGACCTTCTCTGGTGACCTTTCTTAGAAAAGCCCCAGGAATTTTCTAAAGGGAAGACAGGATGTGACCTCAGAAGCCAGGCCCTGGTGCCAGAGATATGGAGTTCAGTTCCTGGCTCTGCCATTTGCCAAGATTGTGACTTTAGATAACAGTCTGTGGCTCAGTTTTCCCATCTGTAAAATGAAGAATATTATGACTTTGTTGTTGGATTGTTGTATTTAAAATAACATAGTAAATGCCCTGGCAAGGCACAGAGTCAGCTCCACATCCAGTAACTCTCATTGTACCCCCTTCGTTCTCTTATCCTAGAGAATCATCTCCCCGTTCATCCCCCACAAATGGGCCCCCCAACCTTTCTCTCAGTCTCCTGGGTGGTCAGGATACCCATTTTCCTCATAGAGTCTCCGGAAGAAAATATCGTTATTCCCATTTTATAGATAAGAAAACACGCTGATAGGAAACACAATTTACTCCAAAGATGGCCACCCACAAGCAGGGGGCTGACTTAAGCTCCCTATGCATGGAGCTCATTTGTTTTTTGAGGTATATTCATCTTGACTCCCTCCACTCTCCTCCTTTTACATAGGAATGTCATTTCCCTAGGTCACCCCGAATGGCTGTCATTGAAATAAACACTCAAAGCACTTCATGGTTTGCTGTTCCCCTACGTTCCCCCATCCCAGCTTCACCACAAGCCCCAGGGGAGGCAGGACAGATGTCAGTGTCACTGTTATACCCATCATGCAGATGATGAAACTGAGGCTTAGAGGAGGAATCTAGTACCCAAGATCATACCACTTTGTACCAGCCACAGCAGAACTAAGGTCTCCTAACTGATAATTCAATGCTTGGTCTATTTCACTGCACAGCCCAGATCTCATTCATTCATTGAGAAGTGAAATATATAATAATAGGTAAGCTGCAATAACATTACAGCACTGAGAGGTAGATACTCCTTTCATCCCCATTTGATAAGTGAAAGAATGGAGGCTCAGAGAAGATTGAGCCAGGATTTGAACCCAGTTCTTTGTGCCTGCTCCAAAATGCTCTAAAGCCAGCTCCACACCCTTTACACTAAACGTACCTGCTCTGGCCAGATGCTGAGAACCCTCGTGGCACTCCCAATCTCAGAAGAGTCGTAAGTCCGGTGGCCAGGGACAGCTCTGTGAGGGACAGATACCGGAACATGCTCAGAGGGACAGCTCAGCTTCATTCCCTCTGAGAGGAGCTGCCTTCTCCTCCCCAGAAGCTGGATTTGGAAGGGAGTAGGACAAGGGATCTGCCACCCTGAGTAGAGCATTTTCGCCCTCCCCCAGTACTATCCCTGGGATGGCCCATTTGGGGGCAGGGCAGAGAGGTGGCACCGATGGAGCTCACCAGGAGCCAAAAGGGCTGGGGTCTTTGGTTGTCCTCCAATTGGGGAGTTGAGGCTGGGGGACTTATGGTGAGTGCCGGCTACCCTGGCAGAGGGAGCAGATGTCTCAGCCTCATCCTGTTCCCTGGCAAACCTCTTCATTTATAAATAGTTGTACTTGCGGGAGCTGGAGTGAGTTGAAGTATCTCTGACAGCCCAGCAGAGCCCGGCCCTTCTGCCTGGGGCTGTGCATGCTCTCATAATAACCCTCCCCTACCAAGAAGCCTGATTGCCACAAGGGTGTCATTGCACCCAGGACACATGGTGTCCTGGCATGTGCTGGCTTCACGTGGCTGGTGGCATGTGGGTTGTGTGGGCTCTTGGGCAAAGTAGCCAAGTAATCAGAAAGGACTTTGGAACAGACTGATTCTGGAGGTAGTGAGCTCCTCTTTCCTGGAGAGGGTCCAGGGGGAGGTGGGTGACATGTGGCAGGCATGCAACAACCAAACTTTGGGCTCTGAAGCATGGTGGGGGCAGAGAAAGAAGGCTAGGCCACATGATCACAAAGTTCTTTGGGTCCCAGTGTCCATCTGGGGACTCTCAGTGCCATGGGTGACTTGACAAGACCATGACCTCTCTCCCAAGTTCTCATATTCCCAGGAAGCTCACCTGCATGGGCTCCTGGAACCCTCTGCCTCATGCCTGAGCTCAGAAACTTCTCTGGATGCCAGAGGCAGCCAAGATAGGCTCTGCCCACAGTGTGGATGGATTACTCAGTCACTGCTCCTCACTGGGCATTTGTGTGGTTCCTACAAGATGCACCAGTGAGGTGGCCAGTTCCCCAGGCTTTCTGAGAAGCCCCGATGCTGGGGTAGCATCCCCCAGCTCCTCTGATCCTTGGAACCCCTGTTTGAGTGGAGAACCTGTGAGCCTCCTCAACCTTGGAAACTACTCACTTTCTAAGGCTGGAAGTTTAGGGAATCCTTGACCTTTGGGACCAGCAGTGGGTGTTCCAAACCATAAGCTCCATGAGAGCAGGAACCAAGTCGGTCATAGTCACTGCTCTTCTTGTCCATGGTGGCATTTAAATAATTAGGGCTCAGATGAGTGAATGACTAAGTGAACGAGTGATGTACAGGCCACCTCACTCCCTCCTTGCAGGAAGCCTGAGTCACCTGTGGACCATCCCTTCTGTCCTCTCTCTGAGGAGGTGAGGGACAAAATGCCACTCTAGAAAGCTCATCACCTCTGGGGTCACACTATCTGGGTCCCAGCCCTTGAGTGAGTTCCTCAACCACTCTGCTTTATTAGCTGTAAAACACAGATAATAATCCCTGCTTCATAAACATCTCGGAGAAAACATTTTTTAATTGCTTGGCATATTAGTAGGCACTCCATAATGATGCTTGTGGTAGTCATTAGTGCTGTTTGTCAAGTGTTCGTGGTTCTCTTTCCAAGCACATGGTAGGGTCCTACTTCCCCCCATCCCCTTAAAATTGGACACGGCCATTTGGTTTGCTTTGGCCAGTGAAATCAGACCAGAAGTGACATGTCACTCCTTAACGGAGGCTTTAAGAGGCCACATGCAATTCACCGTCTTCTCTTTTTTTCTGCCTCGACAATCATGGCAGCAGTAAGATGGAGCCACAACCAGCCTGTGTCCTGGAATGAGGCAGATGTGGGGCAGATCCCTCCAGCTGACCCACGATGGGGATGCATGTGGTAGGTCAGAAGGATGGCTCCAGTAACTCTTCCCATCCCTGTCTGCTCTCCCCTTTGCACAGTGACTTTCCTATTCCTTGTTCCCCGCCTCACCCCACCCCACACACACCCACAGAGATAGAGTCCATCCCTACACCCCGTGAACCTGCTCAGCCATGGGACTTGCTCTGGCCAATGGAACATTAGAAAATGTGATGGGAGCTAGCCCTCTTCGGTGGCTGGAAACCCCACTGCCACCACGTGAACAAGCCTCACCTAGCCTCCTAGAGGCAGACAGACCACAAAGAGAAAGCCTCAGGCATGCGATTGAGGCCACCCTCAACCATCTGGCCCCATCCGAATTGGCACAGACCAAAACAACCACCCAGCCAACCTGCAGAATTATGAAAAATATTAAATATTTGTTGTTTGGAGCCACTAAGTTTCAAGTGGTTTGCTACTCAGCAATGGCTAACTGATACAAGGTAGCATGAATGAGAAATAAACTTCAGAGTATTAAACTACTGGTATGTGAGGATGCTTATTACTGCAACACAACCCAGCCTGTTCTGAGTGATATATTTCCTTCCCCTTTCCCACTGGGAAAAGAAGTACATTCCAATTGAGTCGCAAAGAGTTTTTTCCTTTACAGTTTCCCTCCTGTTCAACCATTCCCTTCCACACAGCCGCTCTCCTGCTTCTTGGTCCAGGTAGGATCTCCTGCCATTGCCCATGCCCCTAGATGGCATGGAGCCTTCTCCTCACCCCGGCATTGGAGACAGTATGTAAATGTGCCGTGTCGTGACTCTGGTGTTCACTCTGCACCCTTAAGATGAGACAGGCTAGCTTCAGCCCACACTCAGCGTCCCCCACTCCCTTCACTCTCTTTTATATTACCTGGCTGCAAAGCATGGTGAAAAAGGCACCAGCTTCAGCTTCAGACATACCTGGGTTCAAATCCCAGATCTGCCATTTACCTTCTAATCCTGGCTCTGTCACCTGGTTAGCTGTGGGATTAGAAAATTCTTTAACCTCACTGAGCCTCACTTTCCTGCTCTGTGAACTAGGAATAAAAATTCTCTGTCCACAAGGCTATAAGGATTATAAATATGTTAAATGTCTAGAACAGGGCCTGACACATAGTAAACACTGAATAAATGGTAATTTATCATTATCACTTGGAGACAGACTGAGCAGTTCTCAAGTTCCAGCCCTGCCATTGACTAGCAGAGTGTCCTTGGGCAAGTCCCTTGGCTTCCCTGAGCCATAATTTCCTCCTTTGTAAAACAGGGATTCAACTGTCTTTTGGAAAGGGTCAATGTGAGGATTAAAAAAAGAAATGTATATAAAGTGCATGGCACATAAGTTCTGAAGAAATGTCAGTTCTTTCTCCTCCTCTGGCTCACAATAACCTTCGGGGACAAAGGTCACATTTTATCTCTGTATCCATCCCCACCCCCACCCCCCACACACAGAGCCTGCACATTCACCCACAGTGGGAACTCAGTAAGGGTGGGCTTATTGTGGGGGGTGATTAGATCTCCGTAAGCCCAGATCCCTGTGGTCCAGGACAGTCTCTGTGCCCACTCATCCCTGAGAGATGTAACCTGGTTCTATCTTGTATCACCTAAACCAAAAGGACCGGCAGAGCTGAGTGGTGGGGAGACCCCTGTGAGCATCTCCTACCAACATCATCCTCACCTTCCCTCCCCGCCCCTCCCCTCGCCCTCTCCCACAAGCATGCTCCATGACTGCTCGAGAGCAGTTTCCATGGTGATAGCATTTTAAAGTTTTCTAGGAGCAGAACAGGAATAATTTTCCACCTTCTCCTCCTCCGTGGCAATCCGGGAAAAGGGAGCTTATTACAGATAAAGAGTAGGGTGAGGAGCAAGGAGGGGGAAAGCAGCTCTTTCTTTCATTGCCTGATTGGAGAAGGTCACGCTGAAATTCCTCACTCCCAGCTCCCTCTCCAGCCCCTGCTCTAATCCCCGTGGCAATCCGGGAAAAGGGAGCTTATTACAGATAAAGAGTAGGGTGAGGAGCAAGGAGGGGGAAAGCAGCTCTTTCTTTCATTGCCTGATCGGAGAAGGTCACGCTGAAATTCCTCACTCCCAGCTCCCTCTCCAGCCCCTGCTCTAATCCCCTGGGGTCCCAGGATGATTGGTCCTTATCCACCTCTGCTTAGATGAAGAGATGGGGTGGGAAAGATAAGAGAGGAAAGAGAAAAGACAGAAAGAGATAAAGGAAAGAGAGAAAGGGAGGGCTGATGTACACACAATCGCATCCATGCATGCCTGCACTCATAAACACAGTGGCTATAGGAAATTTCCACTGATCCCTTCTTGGGAAGCAATGCTCATTAACAGAGGAGGAGAGCTGAATATCAGAAGCAGGGACATCTGTGGCCTGGCTGTGGCCCATGATAGAGAATCAATCTATATGTTACAGCCACCTAGCAGATATCATCTAAAGGAAAGAGAGAAAGGGAGGGCTGATGTACACACAATCGCATCCATGCATGCCTGCACTCATAAACACAGTGGCTACAGGAAATTTCCACTGATCCCTTCTTGGGAAGCAATGCTCATTAACAGAGGAGGAGAGCTGAATATCAGAAGCAGGGACATCTGTGTAACCTGGCTGTGGCCCATGATAGAGAATCAATCTATATGTTACAGCCACCTAGCAGATATCATCATAATCTACCAGCCCAAAAGAGGGCCCACATACATTGTGAAGGAGTGTTGTGGCCACGATGCCCTCTAATGACAGTAAACCCCATACTATAATGAAGTGTAGGTGGAGTGCTCACCTCTTATTCTGATTTCTCCTTGCCCTCACAGCCTCCTTCTCTCAGCCCCCAGCTAAGTTCCTTCATGCCCATTCTCCAGTCTTTGAAGATTCCTTTGGCCCAGATTGTAGTCCCGCACCCGGTTTGCACAGAATTCCTTGCCAATGTCTCTGAGGCTGACACTACCCAGGATAAGTGGAGAGTGAGAATGGGCTGTAAGTGATCTACCTCCCTCCTCTCCTGGCATGGCTGTGAAGAGGGCATCTGCCCCAGGCCAGGTGAGCCAAGGCCCCCAACAGATGCTATGAGGTAGGCTGAGGCATGGGATGGGAGCACAGGCTCAGATGGAGGTGTAACCAATCAAGAAGATGATTGAACCCAATAAGATTTCTTCCAGGGCCAAGCTTGGCCAAACAAGTCACACAGAGATCATGCAGGGGGCATCAGGATAAGGAGACAGAAGAACAAGATTCAAATTCTAAGTCTACCACTCACTAGCTGGGTGACCTTAAGAAAGTCACTTAACGTCTCTGAATCTCTTCTATATCATCTTTAGTTTCTATCCTATCTATCTATCTTGCTCAAAAGCAAGACAGTCATTTTAAAAATTCAAACTGAGAGCACTTTGCAAATTAGCAAATATTACACACTTGTAAGATACTTCTTTCTATTACTTTGGCAGAGTTGTTGACCAAGATAAGCTTATTTCCTTCTATTACTTTGGCAGAGTTGGTGACCAAGATAAGCTTAAAATCTGGTCTCAAACAGCATTTGAGGTGAATCTAGGAGATAACAAAAGGTCAAATGTCAATCTAGAAATGCAAAGTCCACAGGCAACAACATGAAGAGGTGCTCCAATGGCATAGGAATATGCTATGTGGCCTTGGACAAGTCACTTGTCCACTCAGGGCTTTATCTTCCTCTGCCAAAAGAAGCTGTTAAGGACCGTTTAGGACAGGAACCCAAGCCAGATGAGAGGCCAAGTCAAGCTAGAGTGTGGATATGGAGTCAGCACCAGGGACAGCTCCTTGAGCCTGGGAAACCAACAGAGCTCTGAGATACCAGAGACCTGGGTTCAAGTTCTGACTCTGCCTCTATAGAAACTTACAGTATTACCTTGAGACGATCTCTGGGCCTCTCTGAACCTCNTAAAGGAAAGAGAGAAAGGGAGGGCTGATGTACACACAATCGCATCCATGCATGCCTGCACTCATAAACACAGTGGCTACAGGAAATTTCCACTGATCCCTTCTTGGGAAGCAATGCTCATTAACAGAGGAGGAGAGCTGAATATCAGAAGCAGGGACATCTGTGTAACCTGGCTGTGGCCCATGATAGAGAATCAATCTATATGTTACAGCCACCTAGCAGATATCATCATAATCTACCAGCCCAAAAGAGGGCCCACATACATTGTGAAGGAGTGTTGTGGCCACGATGCCCTCTAATGACAGTAAACCCCATACTATAATGAAGTGTAGGTGGAGTGCTCACCTCTTATTCTGATTTCTCCTTGCCCTCACAGCCTCCTTCTCTCAGCCCCCAGCTAAGTTCCTTCATGCCCATTCTCCAGTCTTTGAAGATTCCTTTGGCCCAGATTGTAGTCCCGCACCCGGTTTGCACAGAATTCCTTGCCAATGTCTCTGAGGCTGACACTACCCAGGATAAGTGGAGAGTGAGAATGGGCTGTAAGTGATCTACCTCCCTCCTCTCCTGGCATGGCTGTGAAGAGGGCATCTGCCCCAGGCCAGGTGAGCCAAGGCCCCCAACAGATGCTATGAGGTAGGCTGAGGCATGGGATGGGAGCACAGGCTCAGATGGAGGTGTAACCAATCAAGAAGATGATTGAACCCAATAAGATTTCTTCCAGGGCCAAGCTTGGCCAAACAAGTCACACAGAGATCATGCAGGGGGCATCAGGATAAGGAGACAGAAGAACAAGATTCAAATTCTAAGTCTACCACTCACTAGCTGGGTGACCTTAAGAAAGTCACTTAACGTCTCTGAATCTCTTCTATATCATCTTTAGTTTCTATCCTATCTATCTATCTTGCTCAAAAGCAAGACAGTCATTTTAAAAATTCAAACTGAGAGCACTTTGCAAATTAGCAAATATTACACACTTGTAAGATACTTCTTTCTATTACTTTGGCAGAGTTGTTGACCAAGATAAGCTTAAAATCTGGTCTCAAACAGCATTTGCAGTGAATCCAGGAGATAACAAAAGGTCAAATGTCAATCTAGAAATGCAAAGTCCACAGGCAACAACATGAAGAGGTGCTCCAATGGCACAGGAATGTGCTATGTGGCCTTGGACAAGTCACTTGTCCACTCAGGGCTTTATCTTCCTCTGCCAAAAGAGGCTGTTAAGGACCCTTTAGGGCAGGATCCCAAGCCAGATGTGAGGCCAAGTCAAGCTAGAGTGTGGATATGGAGTCAGCACCAGGGACAGCTCCTTGAGCCTGGGAAACCAACAGAGCTCTGAGATACCAGAGACCTGGGTTCAAGTTCTGACTCTGCCTCTATAGAAACTTACAGTATTACCTTGAGACGATCTCTGGGCCTCTCTGAACCTCAGTTTCTTCATCTGGACCTTTGACCCATGGGCTTACCAAGATGAACATCACCCCATGCCCCAAGTGGGACTCAACTCAGTGCAGTATGTGGGGGTGAGATCCAAAGCACCAGTGAGAGGAAGGTGGCTGTTTTCTAAAGTCCTCCTGTTCATCTTCCTGCAAGGCTCAGGCCCCACCAGGGAGAATTCTCCCACATGTATGGTCCTCTAAAAAATCAACTTGGTGTAATGAAAATGCTCAGACTCTGGAGTAGGACAGCTTTGAGTGTGAATCCTGGCCCGTTGCCTACTTGTTGAGTGTCCCGGGGCAAATAAATTCCTCTCTCTGAGCCTCAGTTTTCTTCTTTGTAATATGGGAATTAAGTAACACCTGTCTCAAACCATTCATATGAGATTTAAATGAGAACATGCATGTATAGCCCTCGGCGCATGCCTGTCCCATACTAAGTTCCCCTATGAAGCCAGTTCCTCAGTCCTCCCTCCCTT
>NW_007733697.1:12095-12801 GCF_000696425.1 Galeopterus variegatus | reverse complement strand
TGGTTCTGAGGGCTTTAAAAGAAGAGGAGAGTCTGTCTCTCTCTCTCTCTCTGCTCTCCACTCTCTGCTTCCACCATCTTGCAATGTGAGACTCCTGGGTCACTCTCACCACAACCAGATGGACTTTGGACTTCCCAGCCTCAGAAACTATAAGCAATGTTTTGTTTTTCTTTATAAATCACCCAATTCTGTGTATTCTGTTATAGCAACACAAAACAAATACACCTGGACTCATCCTAAATTCTTTCTGGGCTGTCACTCCTAGGCTCCCAGGCTGCTCCCCAAAGCCCTCTTACGGGCACTGGGAAGATAATGAGGAGCCTCTGGGGCTGCTTGACCTAGAGCCTAGAGTCTTGGAGACCTCCCAGGAGAAGGGGTATTGCATTCCATTATAAACTCCTCAGAGACCACAACAGGAGGGCCAACATTTTTATTTCCAGCCTGATTCCCCCGGGGCCTAGGAAAGCAAAGCTGTTCCATAGGCAGTTTGGGGAGAAAAAATAAATCTGTACATGAGGAAGAAGAATTCATTTGGCTCTTCTACCCAAAGAGCTCCCTAAAAGTTCCACCATCCTTCTTCCCAGGTAGGGCTGGGCAAGGAATGCAACCCACCAGGTACTCACAGTCTCCAGCACCTTCTTTGTGAGTAGAATGTCTTTAAAGTCCTGAGCCTTTCACTGGCTGAGCGAGGTGCGGGAGCAACACC
>NW_007733697.1:8883-10006 GCF_000696425.1 Galeopterus variegatus | reverse complement strand
GCTGTTTCCCAGGGATACGGGCCAGTCTTTGACCATTGGGATGAGCTGAGTTCTAACTGGCCCCTGAATACTCAAGGTCAAGGTCCCACAGCCCCAATAGAGTATAACATTCATAAAAGTCAGAGATAGGAAGCAGCTCAGATATCATCATATCCACTCATTTATATAGATGAGAAAACCAAGGAACTCTCTAATTGTAATGTATATGCTAGGCCCCTTCTGTCTTATCATATGACCAACCCTGCAGAGAAGGGGGAGACCCAGAGACACAGATTGGGAGGGGGAGAACAGGGAAGAAGGAGCTTGTTTTTATATACTAAGCATCTATGATGTGTCAGGCACCGAGCTCGACTCTCTTATTGATTATGTTACTTGGATACCATCCCCATTTTACAAACATGAAAACTCAGGCTCAAGAGAGATTAAGTGACTTAGCCAGGGTCTCACAACCAATGTTTGGATCCAACTCTCCCAGACCTCAAAGGTTGGGCTCTTCCTGATGAAGGGGGCTACAGTGGACTCCACTCTTAAGCAACAGAGATCTAAAGTCAAATCTACTCTGTCCCCTACTCTTCCTGACTTGTTCCCCAGGATCAAGTACTTGGTTGCTGTTTTGTCTTATAAAATAAAAGAGGCCACCTGAGCATAACCTGTTCCCCACTGGCTGAGAGATCCCACCTTTTCCATAGGTGATGTGTATACATCCTGCCATCTTGGTTTTCTTATGATCTAAAGATATAAGATGATCCAAGCAGTCCTTACTTTCAAGATGTCAAGTCAACCCCAGATACACCCAGAGATGTTTCAGGAGACATGGGCCAGTCACTGGGGGTGTGGGGGGTGCAGAATTATTCAAACATCTTCAAACCGGGAATGGAGGTGGCACTAGAGGGCTTGCTCCTCCCACCCTTCCTTCTAAAGCACCTGCCACCTGTCCTGACTATTGTGGTGATGGGGGTTTTTTTGACTTACAGAAGCCTCAGTGTAAACTTTAGATTCTTAAGAAATTCCTCTGCATTAGATTTGAAACATCCCTGGCTTGATCCCAGGATACCGGCAGCATCTTAGTGTCAATCAAATTACAGATTTCATAAGCTGAACCTGACTCTGTCTACACATCATT
>NW_007733697.1:3935-8464 GCF_000696425.1 Galeopterus variegatus | reverse complement strand
TCTTAGTGTCAATCAAATTACAGATTTCATAAGCTGAACCTGACTCTGTCTACACATCATTGCTCTGGGATCCCAAAGAATCAGTTTACAAAAGGTGGGGGAGCAGCAGGTGGTCATTACCCCTTCCATCATGCTGATGTAGTGTGGGGCCACCCCACTTCTAGCAAAAGCACCCCCTACCAGGCACACAGGATGCTTGAAATTCCAAATGAGCAAATGGCTACTGTTATGGCTGAATTATGTCCCTCTCCCCCAAGAAAAAAATTCATATGTTGAAGTCCTAATCCCCAGTACCTCAGAATGTGATTGTATTTGGAGACAGGGTCTTTAAAGATGTAATTGAGTTAAAATGAGGCCATTACTGTGGGCCCTAGCCCTATATGACTACTGTCCTTACAAGAAGAGGAAATTTAGACACAGACATATACAAAAGGAAGATCATGTGAGGATACAGAGAGAAGACGGACATCTGCAAGCCAAAGAAAGAGGCTTCAGAAGAAACCAACCATGCCAACACCTTGATCTTGGACTTGCAGCTTCTAGAACCATGTTCAAATAAATGTCTCTTGTTTAAGCCACCCAATCTGTGGTACTTGGCTGTGGCAGCCCAAGCAGACTAATGCAGAGGCCCTCTCACTTCCCTTCTCTCCAACATATCTGGCCTTCGCTTTCCTCCTTTCCTACGTCTCCCACCCTGGATAACTTATTGGCATTAAAAACCGCATTTTTGGATGAAGAGGTTGGGGCTGGCTTTTTAATATATTTAGAGCTGAGATGGGAAAGACCAAGAGCAGGAAGAGCCCCTTTTCCTCTGATGCCAAAGACATTCTGAGATTACAAGAAGCTAAGCTTATAAGCCATGTCCACTCAGTCAGTGGGTACACCAGGTTCTGAGACCCAGATTGCATCTTCCATAGAAACAATATTTGCAAAGGAAGACTGGCTCCCAGGCTAGCCCACAAAAGTCTGTTCAGTCACTCACAGAGCTCTGATCCTCCCTCTCTGTCCTGGAGAATAAGAAGGTGTGATACCGCCTCAAAACTAGTCCTTCCACTCTACAGAGAATCAATGATGAAGTGAGTGGGCGATCATTCATGCTTGAGGGCAGTGCTGAGAGGAAAGCCATTCTGTTAGAGGAGGCCAAGGAGGTCAACGGGGCCTGCGGTGGCAGTTCTGAAGGGGACTTGTGGGATTTCTCAAGGGCTTTTGAGGCTGAGCACTCTCGTTCTTCATTATGTCTAATTTCACTTCAGAACACAGGGTCCCCTTTGTATCCTCGCACAGTGGCTGGGCCGATCAGTCGTGATTGGGGTCATTTGCAGGGGAACACAAGAGAGGGTTAGAGAAAACAGGAGAGAGGGGACATGATTATGCAAGAGGTAGCAGCAAGAAGAGGGCTGAAGGGGTATAATTCTTGGGGGAGAGGGGCTGGTTGATGAGACTCGGGGTGGGAACTCAGCGTCTTTCCTCAACATCGTAGCCAGGTCAGGCACAGGGCACAGCGAAGGGCTCCGGAGTCATGTGTTTTGGCTTGAATCCTGGTTCTATCACCTAGCTGTGTGACTTCGAGTGAGCAACATAACCTCTCTGTACCTCGGTTGCCTCCTCTGTAAAATAGAATTATTACAGTGCCAAGCTCGCTGGGTTCAATATCCATATAAAGTTCTTAGAGAACACCTGGTCCTCAAGCACTCAATAAGGGGTAGTCGTGGTTGCTGTTAATGTCTGCCCCTCATCAGCCTGCCCCATGTCCCGACTCTACCATCAGCCTAACCCTGAAGAACAGAAGTTGAAGGAAAGGAAGGTTGGGGGGGGATCAAGGAGGGAGGGAAAAAAGCTAGGTTGGGACAGGGGGCATGCCTCCAACTCTGTCGGAAAAAGCCACCAAGTTCCTGTATTCCTCGCCCCCTGGAGTGAATTAGACCAACCGTCCCCTCCCCCTACACTGGTGAAGGTCAGGCTTCCTCTCCCGCCTTTGGCTTGCCTGTGGTCACCCAGTAAGAAGTCCTCGATGCTATGGCCCGTCACAGGTGCCCCCAGGACCTTCTCTCAAAGGGAGACAGGGCCAGGGACATCCCTCTGCAGCTGAAACCTGAAGGAATTCACATGCAGCCTGAAGTGTGTGGGGGTGGGGGTGGGGTCTGGAGGAAGAGCATTGTGGATTCTTTGAGAGAAGAAGTGCAGAGGAGCCAGAGCTGGTGTTTTCATTCCAATTAATTACCCTTTTAGAGCAGTTCAGACTGCTGGAGAGCAAGGAGGATTCATTTATATTAAAATCAGTTCCAGCCCCTCTCGCCAAGATTCTGGCCTTCGAATGGAGACAGTGGGCAGGAACTGTGGGAGAAGCAGTGTGGATGCGGTGATCCCACTGCTGGGCTCACCAAAGGGGCAGATCCCCTGGAGTATGCAGCAGCCGAGGTCTGCCCAGGCCTGTCAACTTCTCTCTGAGAAGGCCCCCATCGTGCAGACACTGACCAATTAAGTGCTGGTGACAGACTTACTTGGGCTCCAGCTGAATGTGCTTTGCACATGTGGCTTCTTCACAGAGAAGCAACTGGGAAGGGCAGTGGCTTGTCCCCATTCACGGAGCCCAGGCCCTCCCTGAGCCTGGCCTCCCTTCCCTGCCAACACCCTGTCTCCTCCCCCAATGTCAAGCTTCATTCCACAGGCACTTCCTGAGTATCTGCCCAGCCCAGTGCCTGGGGATCAGGGAAGACTTCCAGGAAGAGGTGGGAATCCAAACCTTATGGCCAGATAGGACTAGTGAGGAGGCCCCTGCAATAATCTAGATTCCTCATCAGTGGAGGTGGGAGGAAGTGGTCAGGTGCTGGATGTGTGAAAAGCCACAGATTGCCCAATGGACTTAGACGTTGGGTATGGACTGAAGAGCAGAGTCGAGGACAGAGCTGAGGTTTTTGACCCGAGCACCTAGAAGGGTAGAGTTGCCATCGCCTGAGATGAGGACAGCATGGGGAAAAGAGGTTTGGGGTGGGGGATAGTCAGAAGTTTGGCTTTGGACATGTTAGTTTTGAGATGCCTATCAGAGGTCCTTGGAATCCTTACCTCTGAGCTCAAGAGCCAGGCCAGCCACTTTCATCCTGCTTGATTCTCCAGGCCTTCAAGGTGCTGGGTGTCAAGAGAGCCAGGTGTCACACAGCACAGCCGGACTGTCTGACTCCTAGTCTCGTGCTCCCTCTTCTTTCCCATCTGGCTTCTCCAAAGGCCCAGGTGTGAGGTGGGGGTCAATGGTCTTTAGTGCTTTTTCCTTCTGGACACTGTACCCTCATTGTCTCTCCAACTCACCCCTCCTCAAACGTGCACTCGTGAGTAATCTATTGGAAAATGGTCTATCAACTAATTTACACTGAAGTGAAAATGGTGGATAAGAAAGAAACAGCATTAAGAGACCTCCAAGTAATAGGGGACAATCAATAATGATAATACCTATAATAATAACAAAACAACAATACCTAATCCTTATATAGCACCCACTATGTGCTACATACTATAATAAGCATTTTATCTATGTATTATATTATTTAATCTTACTCAGAATGCTGTGAAAAAAGTGTTATTATCATCATTTTTTTTACAGATGAGGAAACTGAGGCACATTCTCACAGTTACATAGCTAGAAAATGACAGAGTCAGGATTCTAACCCCAGCAGTCTCACAGTCTGAGCCACCATGATATACTGTCTGTTACACAATCTTGCCAATCCTCACAACCATGTGAGGGCAGTAGTTTGTCCCCACTGTACAGGAGAGAAAACTGAAGATCAGAGAGGGGAGGTAATCTTCCCAGGGTCACACAGCTGGTGCCGGTGGGGCTCAGATACGGCTGCCAGTTAAATTTAAATTTCAGATAAATAACAACTAATTTTTAGTATATGGGACAAACTCATACTTAAAACATATTTGTTCTTTATCTCAAATTCAAGTTTAGCTGGGCATTCTATATTTTTATTTACTGAGTCTGGGACCCCTAGGCCCAGATGAGGATCTGCCCCAGCCAGGGCCACCTTTCCCAGTCTCTCATGACGAGCTCACTTCCCCAAACCTCCAAGTCCCCAAAGGAAAAAGGAGCAACTCTGATTGCTCTTCCCTGGCCCCTCTCAGCCATGACACCCAGTCCCAGCAGCCTGCAGAGCCTCCTGATGCTGCAGCCATCACCAGGAAATAGCTGGATTACACTCCAATCATGTCTCCCAGAGCCCTCAGGCAAGGTGCTCAGCCATGTGGCCTGAAGCACCAGACTTAAGAAGCACCTGAAGCCCTGCGGCCCCTTAGCGGGCCCATACATCACAGCCAGCTGGAAATCGAAACTCATTTCTCAAGCAGATGCACTGGTGGGTTTGGTCGCCTGATTCAGGCCCCATTGCATTGTGTGTTGTGTATTTATCAACGTATCCCTGTGCTCAGACATGCACCGTGCATGCACTGAACATAACCATTCCCAAATTCGCACCTCAGAGCAAAGCAGATCCAAGTTCCCTGCTTTGTCCTCAAACACCTGCAATAGGCAGACC
>NW_007733697.1:0-3375 GCF_000696425.1 Galeopterus variegatus | reverse complement strand
GACCCTGCGTTTCTAGCTCATGCAGCCCAGGGCTAAATATAGCAAGTGCACCAGAGACCTGGGTTCTAATCGCAGATTCACTGGTGTCTCTTACTTTCATCCTGGGAAAGTCCTTTCCCTTCTCTGAGCCTCAGTTTCCCCCTGTGTGACAGGTCTTTGACTTGCTCAGCCAGCCCTGGCATTCATGGGTGGCCCCTTCATAACTGTTGCCAGCCCCCTACCCTCTCCTTGGGGACTCCTCCATCCTGGGCTTCTCCAGTCCAGATAGGGAGCCTGGTGTGATTAATAGGACAGGAATGGGTCCCAAGGCTGCCTGAAGCAAATACTCTTCTTTGGGGCCACCAAGTCCAAACCATTTCTAAGACTCAGACATCCCTATCTATCCCTACCCCCAGCATGCAGCTCACATCCAATCACCCACATCCATGATTATTAGCTGGGCCTGTGGTAGACTCCTCAGAGAAGCCCCCCAAAGTTTCAGTCCCTTAGGAAGTTCTCTAGATGCACCCTGCTCCCTGACTCAGGAGGAGTCGAAGACATCTGCAGGCCTTGTCGAAACCCGTGTGGTATGCATGCATGGCTGGTTGTGTGAGCACCTGCGGGGGTGGTCCATGTGCCTGTGGTCATGTGCATCCCAGTGCTTGTGAGCATGTGTGTGCACTGTGTACGTGTGTGTGCACAGGCAGCGGAGGATGTGCCATGGATGAATTTTAAAATAGCCCATCCGTCATCTCGTCTCTGCTCCTAGGTTTCCACTCAAGTTAGTTAGTGCCCCTAGACTACCTTGGAGATGGGGGTTGGGAGAATGACTTGGAGACACACCTGGGAACCCAACGGTTTATTCTGAAGCCTCCAGGATTTCTTGCATGTGTGCACACACACATGCAAACACATTCAAGCACACGCTTTCCTTCATCCCCTTGTATTATTTGTTTAAGTAAGTGTCTGCCGTCCTCCATGGATTTTTAGGCATCTTAAGGCAATCCAGTCCATCTCTAAATTCTCTACCCCCAAATCCCACCAGCACCTAGCACAGGAATCTGAACAAGGGAGTTTCTCAATTTTCTTAAGTGTTCTTCAGTTTTACAAACGCAGCTGAGTGTGTACACATATGCACTAGGGATGTGGCTACATGCATATGAGTCTCCCTGAGTGCACTGGTATGTGCCCGCATGCTCATGTATTCAAAAGCACATGACACACTGATGTTCACACCACATGATGCAACAGGCACACACCTGTGTGCACATGACTTTATGCACTTTGTGTTCTGGTATTCCCACATACATGTGTGAGCCTGACGTATGCTTGGGAATGGCCACTGGTGTGTCCCCACACACATGCATGTTCATATCCACTAGCATGCACAAGTATATTCTTTCATTTCATCATTCATTTAGTTACCACCTGACAAATGTTTAATTAACACCTTCTATGCACTCACCACTGTGCTAGCATTGGGTGAACAGAACAAATTCCCTGCTTCCACTCAGCATCCATTCTGGTGGATGCCTGTACACACAGGTGGTATGCACATGTGTTGGTCAGGTGCTAACATGTGTGCACATGGCAGTATGTGTCTATGCATCATCCAGAGGCTGGCACTCTCTCCTGACCCAGTTAAAAAGAAAGAGAACTCTGTTCCTCCCCTTCCATGCCTGTACCAGTGCACCTATTGGGGGAGGGGACACTAGGTACCAGATGTCACCTACAATGGCCTGAACCTTGTCCCGTGAGCCCATGGGTCAGCCAGGGTGACTCTTCTGTACCAAGGGGCATGGAGGACTTTTAAGCCAGGCTGAGGGAGGACAGGCCTGAGAGGCAAGCATGCCTATGGTGCCCTCCTGGGCTCGAGAAAATGTGTACAAAGGCAGAGGCATCATCATCTAGTGTGTTCTCCAACATCACCAAGGCATCCAACTGGCATCAGGAAGGGCTGCTTACAAAGATGCCACTCATCCAGCAAGCTTGACCATGTAGGGGAAAGGACAGGAGGGGACAGAGGCAGGCCAGAGTCTCCCCAGCCAGCTGGACCAAGCCTGTCTCCAGACCCATCCTGTCTCCAGGATGAGCCTAAGTAGCAGCAGAAAAAAAAACAAAGGCAATAAAAGGCCTGGCCCCCACCTTGGCCATGACCATGGAGCTGCCTTGCTGCGCAGCCTTAGTACAGCCCCTGCCCTCTCTGAGCTAAATGAGGCAGGACATCTGGGTGACTTCGAAGACCGCCTTTCAGACCTTTCCTCTTGATGACTCAAACTACCCCAGGATTTGGGCCATGGAGGGTTGGGTAAGGCCTGAGTCCAGGCTCTGATGGATGTAAACACCCAGGAGGAACAAGAAACTAGGTCAGAGGGTTCCTGTAGGAGAATCGGGCACGTGTCCCAGGGCCTGGCCTAAGGCCCCAACGATCACCGGGCCTTTCCTCATGCCGGCCCCCCCGCCTGGTGTATCATCTCCACCCACAGCTGCATTTTGAAAATTTCCCAGTTAAAAGCACTCACACTTAATAGTTAGTGGAGAGTGCAGAATACAAAATCTTATCATCAGTAAGGTCCTGGTTTTGTGTGTCTACGCGTAGCCCCCAGCACCCTGCTCCTCCATCACAGCACCACAACCATAACACCAGCCCAAGTCTGTTCTGCTGCCAAGTGTCGGAGCCAAGAGGGCAGGGACCATGTCCGCCTTGTCCTCATCCTGTTCTCAGTGTCCCGCACAGGGATCTGGCTGATGGGAGGCACTCAGTAAACATTTGTTGAGCAAATAAATCAAACGAATCGACATGCTAACTTGAATATGCAGAGCAGGGAAATTTCAGATCACTCTGACTTATTTCCTTATCTTTTTAAGTCATTTCCATGCTTTCTAAAATGAGCATGTGTTGATTTCATAACCAGAAGCTCCCACCGCATCCCCTCCAAAAAGGAAGCTTCTAATAACAGAATTGAATATGCAGAGCAGGGAAATTTCAGATCACTCTGACTTATTTCCTTATCTTTTTAAGTCATTTCCATGCTTTCTAAAATGAGCATGTGCTGATTTCATAACCAGAAGCTCCCACCGCATCCCCTCCAAAAAGGAAGCTTCTAATAACAGAACAAAGCAGAACTTTTTCTCTTGCCTAAGGTCCTGCTCCCTAGATCCCCTCGGTGAGCACCGGTCCCTCCTCCTCCAGGCTTCCTCAGCACCGGTGTGTGAGTAGCCAGGTCACCGAGTGAGTTAGGGACCCCGTACCAGATCTCCCAACCCTCCCGCTGGAGTGCCTCTCACTGCTCCATAATCTCATGTCCGTTCTCAGGGGCCTCCTTTTTTGTTTTGCTTTAAGTGTTTATTAATTCTCTGCTCTGCCATTCACTAGCTCCATGCTCTTGGGTGAAT
>NW_007733696.1:94153-106003 GCF_000696425.1 Galeopterus variegatus | reverse complement strand
ATAATAATCATATACAGTGTATATTGACAAAATAAAAATTTAACAAAAAAAAAAAAAGAAAGAAATTTTAAAAAATAAATAATAAATAAATAAATAAATAAAATGAAAACTTCCATCCATGTCTTCTGCATTTTAAGACAATGTGTAATTTTTCCTGATATGTCTTTCTAAAATAGTTTTCATATTCCTGTTCTCTTAAACTTAAAATACTCTACCTAATTTACATTTTCCTTTATACTTATTCTAATGTCCTCAATATAGGATATAATTTTTATGTATATAAAATGTATATATGGCTTCTCACTGCAATTTTTAGTTATTTTTTTCTAATAAGCTCACATATTTCATTAGGTTCTAGATGCTTCCTGAATAGTTCTGTGTTAACTTTAACTTAAAATTTATAAAATAATATTACTACCTGCCTTAACTCATATCCCTTTAAACATCACACACACACACACACACACACACACACACACACACACACCACTGCCTCTTGGCTTCTGTATCTTGTTCAATGACAACCCCAATCCTTTGGTCAAGATCTTGAAGCCACCTTTAATTTGTCCTTCTCCATCATAAACCATTTATGAATACAGCATAGACTTCTCCTTTTAGGTTTCTCACGTGGTCTTTCTTTCCACTTCATTACCACTGACACACCCCTATTTCCAATTCCATCCCATCATCCTCCTAGTGGGAGAGATTGGAAAAGCTAAAACTATAACCTCTAGATTCCTTTACAATTCTGGATGTGAACTAATTCTGTCTTAGATGCACTTACATAGGATTTGAAGGCAGAGGGGACATTACACCAGTCAGATCTCTGACTCTTTTTTAGCCATTTCTATCTGCAAACAAAAGTGTGAAGACTGAGCCTTGATGGTGTCCATTCTCTTCAGCGTCCTGAGTGTCAAGAGGCAGTGGCCACAGGGAAGGCAGCTTTCCTGTCAGGTCCATTCTTTGGCATTCTAGGAGCTTCCCTCCAAGGTCAGCCTAGGTCCTGCTCCTTCAGCACTTCCAATGCATTTGTAAATGCCTAATTTCCTGTATTAAGTCCCATTCTTCTTAAAATGTCTGGAGTTATTTCTAAGGATTTCAATAACATAATGCAAACCCACTCTGGAATCTGAAACTTTGCCCCTACAAATGGAGAATATACATTTTATTTATGTCTCCATCATTTATAGTTGTGTTTCTCAGAGTGTGGCTATACCAGGATTGACTGAGTGAAAAGTGAAATTTCTCACCCCTATGGAATCATAATCTCCAGACAGGGACTGGACAGATGCATTTCAACAAGTGTCTCAGGGATTCTCATGTGCCCTAAAATATAAGAATACCTGATTTATAATGATTGTGCAAGTGTTAGACTTCAAAGAAAGCTTCAATAAATAGAAACTGTGCATGTTACATTTTCTGACCCACATAATTAAACTAGATATTAGTAACAAAGCATTACATTATAGGAAATAAGTAACTGAAATATTTATGCATCCTACCCACTAAATTATCTGAAAGAAGAAAGCAAAATAAAAGTATAGGCTGGTTAGAAAATAGTATATACTGGATCATTACGTAACATCAGGTAATGAATGTAGTCAAAGAGGTATTCAGAAAGAAATTTATAAATGCAAAGATTTTTATTACTAGACAGAGCAAAATAAAGTCTAATCAGAAGTTAGAAAGAGAATGACAAAGTGAAGACCAAGGAAAGTAGGAAAAGAATAATTAAGCTAAGGGAAGGTATCAATAAGTTAGAATACATAATCAAAGTAGAATTGAAAAATAAATACAAGAATTGATTTGGGGGAGACTATATACTAATAACTGTCAATACAAAAAAATTTTAATAAAAATATATATGAATTTTTAATACTTTGAAAATACAAAAAGATTAGAAAATTTTCTGAGGATGTGTGTATGCATGGAAAAATACAAACAATAAAGAAAGAAATGATAAAATTGTAATAATTAAAGCCCAAGTTAGATGCCTAGATGATTTTATAGATGTATTTTTTTTTAATGTTTCATGTACTATATAAGTTATTTCAGAGCAAGGAAAAATCTGATACCTTAAAGTCAAACACAGATAACACTAAAAAGAGAAAATTTCAGCTGCATCTTAATGATTAATAATATTAAAAATATTATTATATAAAATCCCATTACATCAATTATGCCATCACATTAAAAGACAAAATCATCAAGAATGATTTAGTCTATGACTATACGGATGGTTTCATATAAAACAATATATTGACATAATTCATAATGCCAATAGGCTAAGGAAGAAAAAGTAGGTAATTATTGCAATAGATTTTGAAAAGTCACTTGGAAAAATCAAGATAATTTTTTTTATGTAGGTTGTTTTTCTTATGTTTCAAAGTTTTCTTCCATTTCTTTTATTTATTTTTCTGCCAAATCTCACATATATTGGTTTGAGGTGTGTTCTTCATGTTCAAGTAATGGATTAGAATGCCCTATATCACTACTTAATTTAAATTATTTTGAAAGTTTTTAACAATTCCACATTATTTTAAAATATAGGCAGTAACATTATTTGAATACAATGTGAATGACTTATGCCTAATAAGAGAGTTAAATCAACAAAATAAATGTGGAGGACACAAGCAATGTTCACAAATTTTCTCATCCCCTTCTTCTGGATACGTAACTTCCTGTCTTCCTGGAAGTTAGCTGTGGCCATGTAACTAGTGCTGGTCATGAATTGTGAGCAGAAGTGATCAAGTCTCAATGCTTAATTCTTCAATCTCCCTTTCCCTGGCTGAGGCAATTGTGAAAGTATTTGTTGATAAAAAGGTACTCAAAGGTAGATGCAACCTAGATCACTGAGCCTAGATCCCATGGAGGATGACTTTCCTAGAGAGCTGCCCAGATCAGCAGAGAGCTTTACATGATGAAGAAATAGACGTTTATTATGTTAAACTACTATGCTTTGGAGGTTATTACTGAAAAACAACTTAATCTGTCCTAAATAATACAGTACAGATTCAAAAATAAATGATATTCCAACATAATAGTTAGACAATACAGTGGAAAACTCTGTTAAAATAAGTATTAAAATAAATATTTAAGTGTTAACAAAAATATTTAAAACTGCATTAAAAACATAAAACTTTACTTGAAGCCTGAGTTTAACAAATGGAAAGTCATACCATATGACTGAAAGGGAAAACAATATCAAAAAGCTGTTTGGCTTCTCTCAAGTTCATTGATAAATTTAATCATTTCCAGTTCAAGCTCCAAAGTTACTTTTTCTCAAACTTAACAAAATCATTGCAGAATACATCTGAAGAAATAAACAGTTGAAAAGAACTAAAAAATTTTTGAAAATAATGATGGTGACTTATGCTATCAGACACCTGGAGAAAATATTTGCCATGCATATATATGCCAAAGAACATGCATCAAAAATTAATATTTAAAAATGCAAGAATAAAATAGTCAAATAAAAAAATTTTTTAAATAAAGAAAAGAAAAATAAATAAATAACCTTTTATGACCCAATAATAAAAAGGCAACACAATTTAAAATGGACCAAAAATTTGAACAGATACTTCATAAAAGCACATGAAAAGATGTTCAACATCAATAGTTACCCAGAAAATGCAAATTAAAACTATAACAAGATATTACTACTTGCACACTACAACAGTTAGAATTTTAAAAGACTGGCAATATCAAGTGTTTGCAAGGATGTGGAACAAATGAAGCTGGTGTGTAAAATGATAAAAACACCTGAAAAAGAGATGGCAGTATCTTGCAAAGTTAGACATACAGCTACCATGAAACCCTGCAGTTCCACTCCTACGTGTGTACTCAAGAGAAATGAAAACATATGTGGACACAAACACTTGGACAGGAACGTTCATGGCAGCTCTATTTATGATAACCCAAAGCATCCCAAATGTCAATCAACAGGTGAATGGATAAATAGAATGTACTTCAACCATACAATGGAATACTGCTCAGCAATAAAAAGGAATGAACTACTGACAAATGCAACAGCATGGGTGACTCTCAAGACCATGGCACTGAGTTGAAGATGCCAGACACAAAAGAGCATTTAGTACATAACACCACCTACAAAATTCTAGGAAGGTGCACAGGGAAAATTTGGGGGCTGATTGAAATGTTATATATCTTGATTTTTTACATTGATCACAATGCATCGAAGCATCCACTTAAAATAAATGCACTTTTATGTGTAAATTATACCTATAAAGAGTTGATTTTTTAAAAAATAAAGGAGTCTACTGGGATGATCTTTGCTGTCTTGACCCTATCATTCTATGGTATATGTTAAATAAATTACCATAAATAAATTAGTTTTAAAAAGTTATCACTCCCAGACAGATTATCCTCTCCTCCTGCAATTGTGAATCCAATGAACAAATATCCAGTGGTGGAACTTGTGAGAATAGAAGAGCAGAAATGCTTTCTTTCCTGGGCTGCTAACATCCCAACAAATAGGGAGGCACTCACTACACCAGTGCAGGGAGGGCCCAGCTCCTGCCCTTAGTTTACTCTGTGATTTCTAATTAGAATGGATTTCCCACCATTGAATTGAAGAGACAAGCAAATCATACTCATATTGCAGTATCAGCAAAGAAAGGCCTACTTTTTGTGTTCAGCTTAGCTACTTTGAGATTTTGTTATTTCTAGTTGAAATAAAAGTAAATGCATGTGACAGAGAAATAGCAATAGGAATCAGACATCGAGAGTAAGAAAGGAAGAAGATGAGGGAGGAAGGAAGAAAAGGAAGGAAGGAAGAAGGGAGGGAAGGAGGGAAGGAGTGACTAAAACAGCATTTGACAAGTTAGAAAAAGGTAAGGCAGATAGGGCAGAAGAAGGTTTTTTCTAGAGCAATCCTGTTTGATTAGCTTAAGGTTACTTCTAACCATCATTATTTATTGGGGAACTTTTATGATGACATCCATCAGCAGCCCATGAGAGAAACCAAATCTATGAGATGCAAAGTTGCCAACCTTTTTCTGTAAAGTTTAATATTTCAAAAGACAGCACTAGAGAACAGGGAGCACAGATTCTATAGTCAGATTTTTTAAAAGGTTTCCTAACCCTTTCCAACCTGCATTGTATATCTTGACAAAATTTGATGGGATACCTTTTATAGGAAAATCTCTCAATAAAAAATAAAGTTCAAATATTTTAGATGTTATTGACTAGTATAGTCAAGGCCAATGGTACCTACAAGATCACTTTGCCCTTGCACTTCGTGCAGCCTAAGGACTAGTGGGAATTTTCTACTGGAGCCACTAGAAAGTTCAAAAAAGCCATAAGGAATAAGTTAAAGGTGGGGAAGAGAGTTGGATTTCAGGTCAATGCTCTTGATAAACAGGTCAGAGTTAAGTTTCTTGTAATAGCCGAGTACCCGTTTCTGATGGCAATGCTGGATTCCGGTGCACATCACACCACGGCTCGTTCTGAGGCCTGCAGAGTCGTAAAGCAAACCTGTGTATGTGTCTTGAGGCAATTAGAAGATCAAACACATGTGAGAGGTGAGGGGCTCTGGCTGGGCCTGCAATTGAAACATAGGCCATAAAGTTCTGGAAATGAAGGTTTCTCGGCTATCCAGCCAATGATTGCCACATGCCAAAACATAAACCAGATTGCATAATGAGTAGGTTTTCATAATTTCCTCAAATTAGGTTTTTATTAATGCCTGTCAACAGCAAATGATAGGCATGTGTTGCATTAGCAGCTGCCTTCGGTCATGCCAGCTCTGATATCACAGTTCATTTAAGCTTACAGTAAGCCAAGGAGCCCTAGGCCTGATTTGAATGCAACCTTAAGTAGTTTGTAATAAAGCAGAAATAGTCCGGTTAGCTTTGCACCCTTAGTGGTGAATAATACATTAAAATTAATTTTCGTCCTAAAATGAATGTTCTTGCTTTTCTCCATTGTTTGCAGACAACTTGATTTAGCGCAGGGCCTCTGACATCTTTCTGGGATATTTCAAGGGTTCTGGTCTATTTAAGTTCCACCCTCCTTTAGCTTCTCACACATAATTGTGAAAGACTTGTTGCCTCTAAGGGGGATGCTGATGATGTGGTTGATTTCAGAGATGCAGCCTTGTGGTGGGCTTCTGGAGAGAAGAGCTAGAATGTAACCATTTTTTAAACAAGGTATTAGCTGAACAATCAATGAATGTAGCTGATGATTTCACTTTAATGGAAAATACAGTAAAAGGAAGACAAAGAGACTATTATACTAAAAACTAAAACATTTTTTCTTAATACCATAAATTTAAGGTCCATAACGATAGGAAACATTTCCATTTGGGAAAATAGTTTCATGCAAAGGATGCAACTTAGTAAAACCTAGACACCTCTGTAGGGGTGAGGGGTGAGGGAGGCCAGGCCTCCAGGCAAAGGAGTCCAGCTCACAGGAGCAGGATCAGAAGGAAGGCAAAGGAATGGAAGAACTTGGAAGCCAGAGTGAGGAAGGTGTATTTAAGGCAATGGAGCCAAAGGTAAACTCCTAAGTATCCCATATTGTGGTGGTAACAGACCTGTTAGTGGATTACCTGAAAGGATGATTTAAATAGAAGAGATAATGAAAATAGGAAAAAGTAGCTGGAAAGTAAATCTAACAAAGCAATTAAAAAAATAGGCAAACATGGATTAGAGTGATGGTATGGAAATAGGGAAAAAAGATAAGTCTGTGTGACGTTTTAAAAGGATCATGGGATGTTGTGATTAACCACTGAAATTACAAATAGAATGGGTTAACAGTAACCGAGATCTTGAACCTGAGAATGGAGAGAAATATGGTGTTTTCTTGCTGATTTTGTTTTTCTTTTCAAAGAAATGAGAAAGATGGACAGCATTCCTGGTTGAAGGCATGAGGATAGTAAATTTCACTCTTGGAGGATATAATAGTTTAGACCTAGAACATGGGTGAGAGGGCCAACTTCAGATGGATGTTCAGGTCAGGAATCCCTTCTAGCAGGAGGGAGGCCTCCCCAGCAGATGTGTCTGTAATATACACGGTACCATCCACTGGCCACAGGGAGCAAGTCATCTACAGGTTCCCATTTGGGATCCAGCAATTCAAGTTAATCTCTGTGGCTGGCTTGAACTGAGGATGGGAAAACCCAAAAGTTGTAAAAGACTCACAGAAACAGAGAAAGCATGTCACTAAAGAGAATACCCAGAGACATGAAAATGAAGTTGATTCTCAGAGAAAGGCAGTCCTCCATGACAGCAATTATGTGAGCCGTGACAGAGAGAAATTGAGAGAGGCCACCTGCGTTCCTGCCCTCTTTCCTAACTCCTGAGTCAGTCCTTTAACCCAAGGTCTGCCACCTCTGTCCACCTTTTTCTCCTTCTCTTTTTCCCTTTTGTGGAGTTAGCTTCGATTGACTTCTATTCTTAGTAAGAAGAGAATTTTGACTGAGATAAAGCGTAGACTAGTCATGGTTGGAAAAGTCACCAGCTTATGTGTACTAGGGAAGGAAGTGAATAACTCCAGAAAGAGAACAGAAGGGCACACTTAAGAACAAATAAATATTTAAGGGTAGCATAGTTCCTAGAGAAAATGACATAAACCAGGAAGCAAGAGACTGAGTGGAAGTTGTGTTTCAGGAAGCCACGAAAGTGGTAATCACAGCAGAGAGGACAGGGAAGACTCCAATGGGATAGGTTTATAATTACATACATTTGAGAGTTTCTTTTTCTTTTTGCTCCATTTCTTTCTCAGCCAATGCCTGTATGTTCCGTTACTATTCAGAAAGTAATTATTAGTCAGGTCTTTATTTCCCTCCATCCCCTATTGCTTTCCACGGGAAGACTCCAATGGGATAGGTTTATAATTACATACATTTGAGAGTTTCTTTTTCTTTTTGTTCCATTTCTTTCTCAGCCAATGCCTGTATGTTCCATTACTATTCAGAAAGTAATTATTAGGCAGGTCTTTATTTCCCTCCATCCCCTATTGCCTTCCAAATTTCTGGTCATGGTCACAGCTTTATTAGCAATGCTTCAGGCACATAAAGGTAGAAATCGGAAATCATTCAGACCCTTTAAAACTTTTGGCAGGGCAAGATGTTCAAATGATTGGCTAACAAACTTATTTACTCTTTCTTTCCTTGTTTTCCAGTAAGACAGAAAATCATGAGTTGGCTGTAATAGGTTTGACAACATCGTTTTAAATATAAAGAAAACCATATTTATATACATTAAATAACTTGGATTCAATGCCAAATTTAATTTTTCCACATTGAATGCAGCTGGCATATTTTCAACTGCCAATTATTCATATAAGCACATTTCTTGCCTCACTTTAAAGCAGGGAAAATAAAAATACAAAACTCTCTGAAGGCATGATTGGGTCATCTTAGTAGATCCAGTACATTGATAATTTAAGTGTTCAATAATAGTGGCTGAATTGAAAGGGAAATACTAACATGCCTCAAGTCCCCAAACTGCCACCACTATATCCTCCCACATTTTTCAAATATTTAAAAATGCTAACATTTCCCAAGGTAGATGATTCAAAGTTAAATTTCAAGCCCTGTAAACAAATGTAAAAATGTATAATCCAAATTAATTCCTCCAAATTTTTAAACACTTTTGCTGGAAACCTTGCAATTTTTGCAGTTAAGCAAGTGTTTATAACAATGGTTATCTTCATGCCCGTGACCGCAGCTCTTTTAACTAATGAATGTAATCCAATTTGCCAACAAGTATGTAAACTTGGAGATCGGGGGAGGGAGGAAGACAGGTAGTAAGTTGTTAAGTGTCTGAAAGAAAATAGAGTTACGTTTTAAATAGAGTTTCTTTTTAAACGAAAAAAGCTTGTATGGCATTTGGATGTAATAACAAATTAGAATTGAAACGCAGGTAATTTAAAACGTTTGGGGAAATAAGTGAGTTTAAAAAGTGCAAGGCCTTTTTTTTGTATTAGAAACTATCAAGTTGGAAAGCCTTTAAAAGTGCTGAAGTCATCATCCCAGCTTCATGTAGGGAACTAAGTTTCCTAGAATCCTCAAACCTTTCAAAATTCCCTTGCATTTTTTCCAAAGGAAAGTTTATTTATTTTTTTTTAATTGAAACATAATGGGCTATACACTTTTGTGAGGCACAGAGTTGACTATCAACACTTGTGTATGATACATGATTATCAAATCAGAATAATTAGCATCTTCATCATTGCAAAACGTTATCATTGTTTGTGTCCATTAACCAATTTCTTACCAACCCCCCTACCTCTACCCCTTTCCCACCTCTAGTAACCACAGTTCTGTTCTCTCCTTCTGAAAGTTCAACATATTATCGCGACTGTTGTTCCCTTCCTTCCTTCCTTCCTTCCTTCCTTCCTTCCTTCCTTCCTTCCTTCCTTCCTNAGAAGGGCACACTTAAGAACAAATAAATATTTAAGGGTAGCATAGTTCCTAGAGAAAATGACATAAACCAGGAAGCAAGAGACTGAGCGGAAGTTGTGTTTCAGGAAGCCACGAAAGTGGTAATCACAGCAGAGAGGACAGGGAAGACTCCAATGGGATAGGTTTATAATTACATACATTTGAGAGTTTCTTTTTCTTTTTGCTCCATTTCTTTCTCAGCCAATGCCTGTATGTTCCGTTACTATTCAGAAAGTAATTATTAGTCAGGTCTTTATTTCCCTCCATCCCCTATTGCTTTCCACATTTCTGGTCATGGTCACAGCTTTATTAGCAATGCTTCAGGCACATAAAGGTAGAAATCGGAAATCATTCAGACCCTTTAAAACTTTTGGCAGGGCAAGATGTTCAAATGATTGGCTAACAAACTTATTTACTCTTTCTTTCCTTGTTTTCCAGTAAGACAGAAAATCATGAGTTGGCTGTAATAGGTTTGACAACATCGTTTTAAATATAAAGAAAACCATATTTATATACATTAAATAACTTGGATTCAATGCCAAATTTAATTTTTCCACATTGAATGCAGCTGGCATATTTTCAACTGCCAATTATTCATATAAGCACATTTCTTGCCTCACTTTAAAGCAGGGAAAATAAAAATACAAAACTCTCTGAAGGCATGATTGGGTCATCTTAGTAGATCCAGTACATTGATAATTTAAGTGTTCAATAATAGTGGCTGAATTGAAAGGGAAATACTAACATGCCTCAAGTCCCCAAACTGCCACCACTATATCCTCCCACATTTTTCAAATATTTAAAAATGCTAACATTTCCCAAGGTAGATGATTCAAAGTTAAATTTCAAGCCCTGTAAACAAATGTAAAAATGTATAATCCAAATTAATTCCTCCAAATTTTTAAACACTTTTGCTGGAAACCTTGCAATTTTTGCAGTTAAGCAAGTGTTTATAACAATGGTTATCTTCATGCCCGTGACCGCAGCTCTTTTAACTAATGAATGTAATCCAATTTGCCAACAAGTATGTAAACTTGGAGATCGGGGGAGGGAGGAAGACAGGTAGTAAGTTGTTAAGTGTCTGAAAGAAAATAGAGTTACGTTTTAAATAGAGTTTCTTTTTAAACGAAAAAAGCTTGTATGGCATTTGGATGTAATAACAAATTAGAATTGAAACGCAGGTAATTTAAAACGTTTGGGGAAATAAGTGAGTTTAAAAAGTGCAAGGCCTTTTTTTTGTATTAGAAACTATCAAGTTGGAAAGCCTTTAAAAGTGCTGAAGTCATCATCCCAGCTTCATGTAGGGAACTAAGTTTCCTAGAATCCTCAAACCTTTCAAAATTCCCTTGCATTTTTTCCAAAGGAAAGTTTATTTATTTTTTTTTAATTGAAACATAATGGGCTATACACTTTTGTGAGGCACAGAGTTGACTATCAACACTTGTGTATGATACATGATTATCAAATCAGAATAATTAGCATCTTCATCATTGCAAAACGTTATCATTGTTTGTGTCCATTAACCAATTTCTTACCAACCCCCCTACCTCTACCCCTTTCCCACCTCTAGTAACCACAGTTCTGTTCTCTCCTTCTGAAAGTTCAACATATTATCGCGACTGTTGTTCCCTTCCTTCCTTCCTTCCTTCCTTCCTTCCTTCCTTCCTTCCTTCCTTCCTTCCTTCCTTCCTTCCTTCCTTCCTTCCTTCCTTAGCTCCCACTAATGAGTGAGGACATGTGGCATTTCTCTTTCTGTACCTGGCTTATTTCACTTAACATAATTTTCTCCAAGCTCATCCATGTTGCTGTGAATGGCAGATTTTCGTTCTTTTTTGAGGTTGAATAATATTCCATTGTTAATATATACCACATTCTCCATCAATGGACATTTAATTTGGTTCCGTATTTTGGCTGCTGTAAATGGAGCTCCAATAAACATGGGAGTGCAGGTGTCCCTTCAATGTGATGATTTCCATTCCTTCGGACATATATCCAGTAGTGGGATTGCTGGATCTTATGGTCATTCTATATAGAATTGTTTGAGAAACCTCCATACTACTTTCTGTAATGACTGTACTAATTTACAGTTCCAACAACAGAGTAGANATGGAGCTCCAATAAACATGGGAGTGCAGGTGTCCCTTCAATGTGATGATTTCCATTCCTTTGGACATATATCCAGTAGTGGGATTGCTGGATCTTATGGTCATTCTATATAGAATTGTTTGAAAACCTCCATACTACTTTCTGTAATGACTGTACTAATTTACAGTTCCAACAACAGAGTAGAAAGATAGGCCTTTTTTCAATCCTTGCTAGCATTTGTTATTCTCTGTCTTTTTGATAGTAGCCAGTCTAAGGGTGAGATGATATTTCAATGTGGTTTTGATTTGCATTTCCTGATGATTAGTGATGTTGAGCATTCGTGTGTGTGTGTGTGT
>NW_007733696.1:89175-93906 GCF_000696425.1 Galeopterus variegatus | reverse complement strand
GTGTGTGTGTGTGTGTACCTGTTGGTCATCTGTATGTCTTCCTTTGAGAAATGTCTATTCAGCTCATTTGACCATTTTTTAACTGGATTATTTGGTTTTTTAACTGCTGACTTGTTTGAGTACCATTTATATTCTGGATATTAATCCCTTGTTAGATGTATAGTTTGCAAATATTTTCTCCCATTCCATAGGTTGTCTTTTCACTCTCTTGATTCTTTCCTTTTCTGTACAGAAGCATTTTAGTTTAATATAATCCCACTTTTTTATTTTTTTCTTTTGTTGCCTGTGCTTTTGAAATTTGATTCCTAAAGTTTTTGCCCAGTTCTACATCCTGAAGTGTTTCCCTTATGTTTTCTTGTATGAATTTTATAGTTTTGGGTCTTATATTTAAGTATTTAATCTATTTTGAGTTGATTCTGGTAAATGGCAAGATATACAGGTCTAGTTTCATTCTACTATAAACTGGTTATCACCAGTTTTCCCAGCATCATTTATTGAAAAGGCTGTCCTTTCTCCAATGTATGTTCTTGAGTGACTTCCTTAAAGATCAGTTGACCGTAAGTATGTCAATTGATTTCTGGGTTCTCTATTCTGCTCCACCAGTCCATATGTCAGTTTTTATGCCAGTACCATGCATTTTGATTACTATAACTTTGTAGTACAGTTTGAAGTCAAATAGTGCAATGCTTCCATTTTTATTTTTTTGCTCAGGATTGCTTTGGCTATTCAGGGTCTTTTGTTGTTCTGTATGAATGTTAGAGATAGTTTTTTCTATTTCTGTGAAGAATGTCTTTGGTGTTTTGATGGGGCAATTGCATTGAATCTGTAGATCACTTTAGGAAGTACAGACATTTTCACAGTGTCAGCTTTTCTAATCCATGAACATGAAATGTCTTTCAATCTTTCTGTGTCCTCTTTAATTTTTTCCAGCTGTGATTTGTAGTTTTTGTTGCAGAGATCTTTCATCTCTTTGGTTAAATTTATTCCTAGGCATTTTATTTATTTATTTATTTTGGTAGCTGTTATAAATGGGCTTGCTTTCTTCATTTCTTTTTCTGCTAGATCATTATTGGAGTATAAAAATGCTACTGATTTGGGGGTGTTGATTTTATATCCTGCAACTTTACTGAAGTTGCATGTCAGCTCTAAGAGATTCTGGTGGAGTCTTTAGGGTTTTCTATATATAGGATCATGTCATCTGCAAAGAGGGACTTTTTGACTTTGTCTTTTCCAGTCAGGAAACACTTTATTTCTTTCTCTTGCCTGTTTGCTCTGGCTAGTACACCTAATACTATTTTAAGTAGGAGTGGAGAGAGTGGACATCCTTGTCTTGTTCTTGTTCTTAAAAGTAAAGCACCCATTTTTACCCATTCAGTATGATATTGGCAGTAATTTTGTCATACATGGCTTTTATTGTGTTGAGCTACTTTCCTTCTATACTTAACTTGTTGAGAGTCTTTATCATGAAGCAATGTTGAATTTTGTCAAATGCTTTTTCTGCATCCATTGTGATAATCATATGGTTTTGGTCCTCAATTTTGTTGGTGTGAGGTATCATATTTATTGATTTGTGTATATTGAACCATCCTTGCATGGCTGGAATGGATCCCACTTGATCACGATGAATAATCTTTTTGATATGCTGCTGTAATCTGTCTGCTAATATTTTGGGGGGGGGGGATTTTTGTGTCTATGTTCATCAAGGATATTAGCTGTAGTTTTCTTTTTTTGTTGTATCTTCCTCTTGGTATCAGGGTGATGCTGTCCTCAAAGAATGATTTTGGGAGAATGGCCTCTGTTTCAAGTTTTTGTAATAGTTTGAAAAGGATTGGTATTAATTCTTCTTCAAAGGTTTAGTAGGATTCAACAATGAAGCCATCCGGTCCCAGGCTTTTCTTTATTGGGAGACTGCTGATTATTGCTTTAATCTCATTGCTCATTATTGGTTTGTTCATGTTTCTTCTTGGCTCAGTCCTGGTAGTTTGTATGTGTCCAGAAATTTATCCACTTCCTCCAGATTTTCAAGTTTGTTGGTGTGTTGTTGCTCTTAATAATCTTTAATGATTCTTTGCATTTCTGTGGTATTGGTAGTAATGTCTCCTTTTTCATTTCTGATTTTTGTTATTTGGGTCTTCTCTCCTTTTTTCAGTCTAACTAATGGTTTGTCTATTTTGTTTATCTTCTCAAAAAACCCAAACTTTTCTTTCTTCAATCTTTTGTATAATGTTTTTTTAACCTCTATTTCATTTAGTTCTGCTCTGATCTTAATTATTTCTTTCCATTTAGTAATTTTGGGATTGTATTTTTTTGTTCTTCTAGCTCTTTCATGTGTAACATTAGGTTGTTTATTTGAAGTCTTTCTATTCTTTGGATGTAAGCACTTAATGCCATGAACTTCCCTTTCTGTACTGCTTTTGCAGTATCCCATTGGTTTTGGTATAATGTGTCTTTATTTTTATTAGTTTTAGGAAATTTTTATTTTCCTGTTTAATTTCTTCTTTGACCCATAGGTCTTTCAGGAGCATGTTATATAATTTCCATGTATTTACATATAGTTTCCAAAGTTTTGCTTGTTGTTGATTTCTAGTTTTAATCTGTTATGGTCTGTCAAGATACTTGAAATGATTTCAACTTTTTAAAATTCATTGAGACTTGGTTTGTGACTTAACATCTTGTCTATCCTGTAGAATTTTCCATGTGCTGATGAGAAGAATGTATATTCTGTAATTGTTGAATGAAATGTTCTGTAGATGTCTTCCAACTCCAGTTGGTCTAAAGTGTAGTTTAAATGCTGTGTTTCTTTGTTGATTTGTTGTCTAAGTGACCTGTCCAATATTGAGACAGGGATGTTGAGATCTCCAACTATTATTGTATTGGTGTCTACTTCTCTCTTAAGGTCTAATAGTGTTTGCCTTATATATCTGGGTGCTCCAATGTTGAATATGTATATATTTATGATTGTTATATCCTCTTGCCAATTGATCACTTTATCATTATATAATGACCTTCTGTGTCTCTTTTTATACTTTTTGTTTTAAAGTCTATTTTATCTGATATAAGAATAGCTACTCCTGCTCATTTTTGGTTTCCATTTGAATGATATATTTTTTCTATCCCTTCACCATTAATCTGTGTGAGTCTTTACAGGCAAGGTGTGTTTCTTGTAGACAGCATATAGTTGGGTCTAGTCTTTTAATCCATTCAACCAGTCTATGTCTTTTGAGTGGAGAATTCAATGCAATTATATTTAGGGTTGTTATTAAAAGGTACTATTTAGTCCTGGCATTTTGCTGATTTTCATATGGTTGTTTTAAATACTTTTGTTTCTTCCTTTCCCTTTTATTGTTTGTCTTTGGTGTTTGTTTGTTTTTTGAGGTGGTAAGATATAGTTTTTTCTCTTTCTTGTTTGCATATCTATTCTACCAGTGGGTTTTGTTCTTTCTTGTGTATTCATGGTGGTAATTATCATTGTTTAGATTCCAGAGGTAGGACTCCCTTGAAAATTTCTTATAGGGCTGGTCATGTGGTAGTGAATTCTCACATTTTTTGTTTGTCTTGGAAATATACTATATCTGCTTCATTTCTTGAAGGATAGTCCAGTCAGGTAGAGTATGCTTGGCTGTTTTTTTGTGGTTTCTTTTTTTTTTTTTTTCATTTAGTACTTTCAATATATCAACCCATTCTCTTCTGGCCTGTAAGGTTTCTGCTGAGAAATATGCTGTTAATCTGATGGGGACTCCCTTATAGGTGACTTGATGCTTTTTTCTTGCTGTTTTTAGGATTCCCTCTTTGACTTTTGACAGTTTGACTACAATGTGTCTTGGAGAGGACCTTTTTCTATTGAGTCTGTTTGGGAATCTTTGAGCCTCTTGGATCTGAAAGTCCATGTCTTTCCCAATAACTGGGAGGTTTTCAGCTATTATTTCACTGAATATATTTTTAATGACATTTCCTTTCTTCTCTCCTTCCAGAACACTCATGCTTCTGATATTTGTGCATTTAAGGTTGTCTGACAGCTCTCTCAGACTTTCCTTACTTTTCTAAATTATATTTTTATTTTTTTTATTTTTTGGACCACCTGTGTTATTTCAAAAAGACTGTCTTTGAGATCAGAAATTCTTTCTTCTGCTTATTCTAACCTGCTCCTTCAGCTCTCTATTGTATTTTTATATTTCACTGGATGAATCTTTCAGTTCCAGGAGTTCTGTTCATTCTTCTTTAAGGTATCTATCTCTTTGTAAATTTTCTCCTTCATATCCTGAATAGTTTTTCTCATTTCATTGTGTCATCTATCTGAGTCTTCTTTTTTTTTTGTCTTTTTTCGTGACTGGCAACGGATCGCAACACTCAGTGTCGCACCCGTACCGGACCGGGACCGGCAACGGGATCGCAACCCTCGGTGTTGCTCCCGCACCTCGCTCAGCCAGTGAGCAGCCGGTCTGTATGTGGGATCCGAACCCTCGGCGGGAGCGCTGCCGCGCTCCCAAGGGGCGCACTGTAACAGTGCGCCACCGGACCGGCCCCTGAGTCTTCTTGTATCTCATTGAGTTTCTTTAAAATTGTTGCTGGGAATTCCTCAAATAAATTTAAAAGTAAGATCTTGAACTGGGCTTCATCACTCTTCTATGGCCAGTCATCTCTCATCCTCATGTCTCATGACAGAAATGACCACAAGAAGTCTACTTAGGTAACTAAAATGGTAAATTTTGATCTGTTGTAATGTGGACTAGG
>NW_007733696.1:86643-87841 GCF_000696425.1 Galeopterus variegatus | reverse complement strand
AGTCTAGCTCTTTTTTGTGTCTGGTGCATGCTAGAGATGCATACTTCATCTCGAATGGTCATTTCAACCATGTGAGGAAGTGGCATTGCCCTAATTTATCAAAGGATACTGAGTTTGAGATAAATTAGCTACACAGATGCTACTTACCCAGCAAACAGCCTAATTGGGGTTGTAACCGTCTCATCTGTAAGAAAAACTGATGATATTTCTATCTCATTCCACCTTCCAAATGTGGCCAGAATGCCCTTGCCTGCCACAAATCCATCTCAGAGAATCATAGAATTTTATAAATGACAGGGAGTTTATTGATCATCTCACCATCATCTTTGATGAATCAAATTCTCCTCAAATGCTTGTGTCCTGAACCAAATTCATGATCATCCCCATAAATCTGGTCTTCATCCAGTGTTCCCAGTTTGTGAGAGGCATCATCACTGACTAGGTCATTTAAGACAAAAAACAAGGGACATGTTCTCTAATAATCTTAAACCCAACTCATCTCCAAGTGCAGTCAATAGTGTCTTTTAATATCTCTTAATTCTGCCTCCTNACAAGAAGTCTACTTAGGTAACTAAAATGGTAAATTTTGATCTGTTGTAATGTGGACTAGGTAATATTTAAATAATAACCATTAAGATGCCAAGATTTTGAATGATCACACACACACACACATACACACACACACACACACAACCAGGAAAAGGTTCTTCATATAGCACCAGATTCTGTTTCATTTGTGCAGGGAATTGTGTTCTTGTATAGGCAGGAAAATGTGTGGCACCACAGCCAGATGTTAGGAACTACCCTTCCTGTGTACTCATGGAAAAACATAACTCACCTGTCCACTGCTGCCAAAAAGAAGTTTCATCACAGAAACCTGAGAGTTTTCTCTGGAGAACTTTGTATTATACCTTGGCTATGTTGATCCCTGTGCATAGAGCAGAATATTTTTGGATGAACTGGCAGCTGGACCTTTAAACAATAGTCAGTATTATCTACAAACAATCATTTATTAAGTGAATTTTATACACAGACACTCTTGTCTGAAACAGTATATGGTTTATTTTGGCATAGGACAATATGGATGAATATCTCATCACAACAAATCTTGGATAAGGTTGTGTTTTTTAAAAAAATAGTCTAGCTCTTTTTTGTGTCTGGTGCATGCTAGAGATGCATACTTCATCTCGAATGGTCA
>NW_007733696.1:68798-85914 GCF_000696425.1 Galeopterus variegatus | reverse complement strand
TTTATCATTAAAATTCCATACACTGATGAACCCCAACTGCTTAACTCTTTAAACACTTCCAGAGAACCACGTGCATACACACCACATACACACACACGACTACATAACAGGTAGATAAAAGGTTAGGAACATTGCAAATAAATTGGTTCTAGCTTCTACATTTTTTTCTTTAGTTTTGGTGACTGTGCAAGGTGTGTTTTTTTTTTTTTTTCAGTGTAAAATATTTAACCAAGCTGGCCAAGATCAATTTGTTTGGTGGCTTGTGATGAATACTTGGAATTATACAAATACTGTTTCTGTCAAAAGACTATCCTTCTCAATGAATTCCTGGTACATAGATCTGCTTTATGGATCTCCACTCAATGTATTAAAAATATGATAAGCATTATAAGTATTTGGCCTCTGTTTCTAATTAATGTGGCACTTTCAAATATTTTAGAAGGAAGGTATCAGGACATTAATAAGAAATAGTGACTACATTTCAAATAGCTGAAGTGAAACTCAAGAGAGAATATGTCAGAAGCTGTTTCATAATAGTTTGTGAAATAAAATATTCATATTATCATATAGTTCCCATCATACAGGATGGATCTTAATGTCATTTTAATATTTTTCTCACTAAAATAAAATTTTAATTAAGGCTAAAGATATATTGCCTAAGGTAAGCTAAACTGTTTAAAATTATTAACTGCTTGAATACTTGTTGCTATACTACAAGCTGCCATAAAAGAAAAGAAATTAAGTACTCGAGGGATTAATGCAATTTTGAAAGCTGCACCCCCTCCTCCCTTCTCTTTTTAGATACGCCTAACTGAGCCATAACTATTTTTCTCCACTCAGCCAGACTCCAGCTTTGTGGCTTTTTTAATAACCTGGCTTTTCAGGGCCCTGCTCCTGAGAGCCTTTTCATTTCTGCTGCACTACCTACAAGCAAATTTCTTCCAGTTGCTCAACAGTCGAATGCCTCCCTTTCTTCGTTGCTGAAGCATTTCATTGCAGTTTCATTGACAGGGTGGTGTTCTGTTACAGTGGAATCAATAGCTCAGAGCTTCCCAGCACACCGATTAGCTTGTCAGTCAGGGCCTGGGGGAGGTAGTGTAAATCCCAGAATACCAGGGTCCAGGAGTTTGAAAACAGAGGAATGCACGCAGGCCCTGTGGTTGTCTACCACCTGTTGCTCTGCAACATGTGCAAAGTGAATTAACTTTTTTGCTGCAACATGCCTTAAAGGTCAACTGCAATGGAAGCCTTAAGCTTTTGGAATATTTTAGCTCATTACAAAAAATCCACCTCTCCTCATTTGTTACTGGTACTGTGACAAAAAAGGAATTTATTCTTTGAGAGGCTAAGTTTGACAAACAGGTTAGTGTGGGGTGGGGGAGGATAGTCTCATCGGGAAAGGGATATAAGGCAGGGCAACTGGTTTCTTATTTTATTTTTCAAAGTAAATGGTCTGCCTGCTTCTTGATTACACATTAATGGAAAACAGTTTCCACAGTTAACGTGAGCATGCTGTGGGCTTCCGTGTGGTGTGTGTGTCTTTCTCAAACTCCTAAGAGGACTTCTTTTGATAACTTGTGAGTTAAAAGGTTGTATTTTTCTTGTCCAAAAGTTAAAAACACAAGATAATGAAAGATTAAAAAAAAGAAATGCAAAGCCAACAGAGAACTTCTTGGCCCACACACCAAAAAGGGTTGTGAGTATTAGAGCTAATGGAGGATTAGATAATTATTGTCTGTTAGGAGATGATTACAAAGTGATGTGACTTCGATATATTTTTTTTGAAAGTCTTCTGATTCCACTGCGGAAAGCTGTGAAATCAACCACTTAAAGTGTCAATGATGCCTTCCAGTCAACCTCAGGAAATCTTTTTACAGATATTTATTATCCGAAGCCACGTCACCCCAGACCACAAAAGGAAATTCTGTGCTTAGTACATAAAGGCACTATGGTCTGAGAAAGGTTTGCTTTCAGCACTTGGTATTTTCTCACAAAACCTCCATAAACTCACCACAAACCGCAATGTAAACCAGTGCACTTCAGATATGACTTGTTAACCTAATTCCACAGAATTAATTCACCCATTTTAAAAGGGATTTCTAATGATGCAAACAAAATCTCCAAAGCTATGAGAACACCCACTTGAACTCAAAGGTTGGCAGGGAAAATATTAATCTTTTGGAAAAAATACACGTAAGGAAAACATTGAATCCTACAGTGGCAAACGTAATTTTACATACACACACAAAAAATAAATAAAAGTTGTTTAACTTAAGTTGATCTGAGATATAAATGTGTCCATTTCAGAAAAGAGAATGTATTCTATTTTAAATAGCTTGGTTGCTTGTCTTTCTACTATTCTCTATGTACAAGGGTACTTCAAAAAGTTCATGGAAAGATTTGTATTATCTTTCAATTCTACTTTTCCACAGACTTTTTGAACTACCCACATATAGTTGCTAGACAAATATTAGAGAAGTTTAATTCTAAAGTTTAAGTCTAAGTTTAGACTTTCTAAAATGTGAGTATGTCTTTCTGCTCCCTCCACCCTTAGTTTTGTAAATATGTTTAATTCCACGGGTATTCATTGACCAACAACAGCACACCTGCCTCTGTAGCAAGCAATATAGGACATAGGGATACGACAGAAAGAAAATTAAGTCCACGGTCTCTGGACTCCAACCTCTATATTCAGCAACAAACCAAAGCATGCAGAGTTTAAGAACAAAAACTCATCCCCTTGTTCTGCATTTCCCAACATTATGTTATCCTTCTTCTGCACTGGGACTCCAACCTCTATATTCAGCAACAAACCAAAGCATGCAGAGTTTAAGAACAAAAACTCACCCCCTTGTTCTGCATTTCCCAACATTATGTTATCCTTCTTCTGCACTGCAAGCAACACTTTCTAACTCTGCAACTGCTGTCAGAAAAAAATTCAGTGATAGAAAAATCAAACACAGCTTTGCACTTCGACAAAACCACGACCACTGGAGAACTGAGCATTGTTTCTCCTGCAAGTGTTCAACTGTTGTCAATAGCTGCTTTTCCTCAAATCCCACAGCTACTTTTAGCAAATGAATTCAGGAGCTGCCACTAGTAACCCCTTAAAACTTTTGCCACCAGAAAAAAATTGAGTAGAGATACATAAAGAAGACTGATTCATTATCCCACTGTGAGTCTATCTCTGAGAATGTTCCCTAGCAGTTCCCAGATCCACCCACACCACTCTCCGGTTCTAAAGTGGACAAGCGATGTGTATCAGCAGATAACACAGTAGACGTTAGAGCTGAAAACCACATTTAGAAGAAATGGGGAAAAATATTTTAAATGCTTTTATCAACATTCTGTTGAAATTTCTGTTTTCAATTAAAATTATCTAGCTGTGCACATTGCATTCTACTTAGTCTTTTATAGTCACTACTTGTCTGTGTGAGTGTAACTTTGTTTTATTTCACAAGTACGTGTGAATAGCTTCTCCTGATAGCCCCTAACAGGGACCCACAGTCAACTCTTACAGGATAAGAATCCTCTGAACTCACAGCATCTTATTAAGCCCATTCATGATTATACGTCACTGGGAAGTCTCAAGCAATGTTTTAACTATTCCCTGCTGCTTAGCACCTACCGATTATGCACCTTAGCCAAAGGTGGCTCCATTCCTGATGCTCATGCTAGCCCATCCTCAGCAGCCCACACACAAAAGTATGCTCATTTGCAGACAGGCAAACTTCTCTTGTGAACATCCAGATAGGCCCTGCAAGATCAAATAAACTCACGCTAAGCTTTGAAAGAAAAGATCTAATGATGCTGCTACCAACTGAACTTCTGACGTTGCTTGAAATAAGCAAGACAAGGATTCACCAGAAGTACTGGGGACTTTCCTTCCCAGACACTGACAAGCATGGTCAAATCATCCATTTTGCATAGTTCAAAGAATATTAAATTTGAAATTTGTATTATTATTACTTCCCTCTACTTTTTTTTTTTCAATGTATATTAACTTTGCATAAATTTTGGAATAGCCTCAATTGTTTTCTGAATTTGGCCCCAATTAGTCATATTTAAATAAGAGTATCTAGAAATAGTCATGCATCTGGAACACATATATATTCTTGATTACTTGCCCATTTACATGACTGTACCATTGCATAAGAAATTTAAGGAATGAGGTGATTAGACTCAATCATCCCTTCTGGATGGGATTAAAATCTTGTCTGTCTCTTTACCTTTGGAGACCTGGCCACATCAGGGACATTTAGAGCTCAAATACCTTGTAGGAAACCTATCACAGTGTCTATTACATCATGCTTCTATTCTACTCTATTATATTCTCAAAAGGAATTAACATGAGTTATAGCTCTAATATACCAAAATAACATAAAAATAAGAGTGAACAGGCAAGGAGAACCAGTGAAAAAGCCAAGAGGGAAGTCAAATGTGTTCGGCACCTAGTAGAGGGTAGAGCTCAAAGGTCAGGTCCATGCAACTACAGAATTCTCTTGACTGCCACCCACAAATTTATTTAATTTGGGAGGTTGTAGCAGACACCTAAGTGAAAATTTATTTTGCCCACCCCAGACCCATATGGAAAGAAAAATGGGCAGCGCATTTCTTTTTTCTTTAGAAATTGATATATAAAAACATGTTTTTTTTTCAATGTATATTAACTTTGCATAAATTTTGGAATAGCCTCAATTGTTTTCTGAATTTGGCCCCAATTAGTCATATTTAAATAAGAGTATCTAGAAATAGTCATGCATCTGGAACACATATATATTCTTGATTACTTGCCCATTTACATGACTGTACCATTGCATAAGAAATTTAAGGAATGAGGTGATTAGACTCAATCATCCCTTCTGGATGGGATTAAAATCTTGTCTGTCTCTTTACCTTTGGAGACCTGGCCACATCAGGGACATTTAGAGCTCAAATACCTTGTAGGAAACCTATCACAGTGTCTATTACATCATGCTTCTATTCTACTCTATTATATTCTCAAAAGGAATTAACATGAGTTATAGCTCTAATATACCAAAATAACATAAAAATAAGAGTGAACAGGCAAGGAGAACCAGTGAAAAAGCCAAGAGGGAAGTCAAATGTGTTCGGCACCTAGTAGAGGGTAGAGCTCAAAGGTCAGGTCCATGCAACTACAGAATTCTCTTGACTGCCACCCACAAATTTATTTAATTTGGGAGGTTGTAGCAGACACCTAAGTGAAAATTTATTTTGCCCACCCCAGACCCATATGGAAAGAAAAATGGGCAGTGCGTTTCTTTTTTCTTTAGAAATTGATATATAAAAACATGCTAATTAAATCTGATTAAAGATAAATTATATTTATCCAATTATCTGAATGACTTAAGGCTGAATTAATTTTAACTTTAATATTATAATTGGCTTTACATTAAGCATTGGAAATGTGAATTTCTCATCCGGCGTAACATTCTTCTTTTCATTAAGAAATTTCAGTTTGGTAGTATAGTTTTTCAGGAACAAGATATAAATGCATATAAAATCAAAACTCTACAAGTTCTGTTCAGTGAAGTTTCTTAATTCTTGGAGCATTTTCTCCAAGTTTTTCCAACAGACAATATGACCTTAATTTTCACCTCCATGTGTAAAGCAAAACTTGTTCCAAATTTTGTTTTGTTTAGTCATCTGTCATCTGGTAGAAAAAGAGGGAGCAGGAGTGACGGGAAAGGGGAATGAGAAAGGAGAGCAGTGGAATAAAGTTTGCCAAGAGAGTACAGGATGCTAATTAGCAGTATTTGTTGGCCCCAGCACCTTCAGAAGTTTCTATTTAAATATCGAACATTCTGGACAGCATTGAGAGCAACTCACTCTAATATCAGAAATATGGTGCTGGAAAGAGCATTATAAAAAAAAAAGATGGGTCAGGTGGTCCTGGTGTTAACTTCTATCCTTGCTACCTGTGAATCTGCCTTGAGACCTTAGGTTAGTTGCCTACTACCTCTGGGCTTCAAATGTGCCTCAACCATAAAACAGAGATAATAGTATCAACGTTCAGGGTTATTGTTAGGATTAAGAATAATGTATATAAGCACCTAGTAGTAAGTGGCTGGCACATGTTAGGCACTCAATAAAAAGTATACCATATTATTAAATTTCCTGTTTGGAAACAAATATGATATTACATTCCCAGAATTGAATTGCAGCAAAACAAATTATAAATTAATTTTCTAATTCACATGATTTTCAGAAATTATGTATTGCATCTGAATGCCTTTAAAAATCATTCTAGTGATAGTATCTTAAGGACAGAGAGTCATATTATTTGGGGCTTATAAAGACCCAGGTGGGATCACCAGGTTGTTGGTGCAAGAAGAACGGCACACAGAGGGAGAAGGGAGATGTTTTCAAAGTACTTCTTTTTTAGTGCTTAAACACTAGGCCAAATAATTTATATGCATTACCTTATTTAATACAACAAATCTATAAAGCAATTGCTACGGACATGGACACTCTAGAGCTGAGAAAAACGAGACACTGGGAAGTAAATTTCACAAGTTCCCACAACTGGAAAGTGGAGTTGATGAGATTCTAACACTCACAGTCCAACCTGTAGTACATGCTGTTAACTTCCATGCCAGGATGAATATAAAGAGCAAAGCTACAGATGAAGTCTGTGACGTAAGAGGTACAATAGAAAGTGGAGTTGATGAGATTCTAACACTCACAGTCCAACCTGTAGTACATGCTGTTAACTTTCGTGCCAGAATGAAAATAAAAAGCAAAGCTACAGATGAAGTCTGTGATGTAAGAGGTACAATGTTGATTGGACAGAGGGAAGAAGTGGCAACACATAAATTTAGCAACAAAAGTCAAGAGACATAGCAAGGCATTAGCTGGTAGAACCAGACAGTGCAGAAGCTTTAGTCCATGGACATTGGCATCTGGCAGGGTTTATTCTGTTTGTTTCAGGGCCAAGAGTGGCCTCTCCAAAAGACCAGGCTGGGCTGGAAAAATCAGCACATTTTAAATGTAATTTACCATCTCTGCTTTTGAAATTGCAAAACCCTTTCTCAGAAAACTGGCAAGGTAATAACAAGGACCAGGCGGAGGCGTTTTTAAGTGCTCACTTCCTCTCCTTATAAAATAGCCAGTGTCCTTCCTAATAGCCCATTAAATCATTAACCCATTAACCCATAAATGAGTTCATTCAGGAGGGCATAGTCCTCAGGATCGAATCACCTCTTAAAGGGCCCATCTTTCAAATACATAGTCAGATTTCCCACCCTCTTAATGCTGTTACAATGTGGATAAAACTCCAGTGCATGAACTTTTGGGGGACACATTCAAACCACAGCAATATCCAAAAGAGATCAGATTATATTTATAGGTTGAAAAATGAAATTTTAATGGGAAATTCCCAGAGTACAGCCCATGCATCTAATGTCACCCTGGATCCAAAAAGGCAAATAAGTGGAGTTGGGGTGGGGACAGAAATGTTCTCATGCTTTCTTATAAGCTCAACTCTTGAACAAATCAAAGTGCATTCAAGTACCACTTCAGACAAAAGAGAGGCAGTATTTCGACTAACAAATTTTTTTAAATAAAGTGGCTACCTGAGGGTCTGTACCTGTTCTGATCATTGAATGTTTGCTCTGAAAACTTTGGCAAATAAGTTGTTCACTCTATCCCTCACCTAATTCTTAGGAAAATAGGTATTGTGAGCAAAAAAGTAATATCCTTATCAATGTCCATAGAGTATGAGCAAATCTTTAATAAAGCACTTGAAAATATAAACAATAACAATAATTGTGTAATTGTGTTTGTTCATGCAATTATCTGTTAAGTAAGTGTCCAGCTTGTGCTAGATGTGGTTCTAGGCCCTGGATAGACAGCAACACAGCAGACACCACCCCTACCTTCATGCAGTTTAGATTCCAGTAGGGAAAGACAGACAGGATCAATAAAACAGATAATTATTTGGGATGTCAGGCAGTGATATAAAGGTGACCAAGAGAAAAATGTATCAAGAACCAGTCAGGGGCACTGATATTTTTACCTAGAGTGGAAAAAGGGAGTCTTTTCCAAAGAGTTAACCCCTGGGCAGAGACCAGAATGGGAAGTGTGAGGGCTGTGGGGAGATGTGAGGAAGAACGGTTTGGACAAAGAGAAAAATAGAGGTGAAGACCCCGCCCGCTCACCCATGCATACAGGCAGGAGGGTCAGAGCACATTCGAGCAACAGAAGGGTAGCATGGCTGGAGCAGGTGAGCGAGGTAGGAGGGCGAGGTGGGGGTCTGGGAAGGGAAAAGGAAACTGAGGCAGAGCAAAGCAGGGAAAAGATTATGAAGCTAGTGGAAAGATTTTGTTTTGTAAAGATTCCTTGTTCTGAGTGAGATGAGAAGCTATAGGCGGGTTTATAGTAGCAGAGCAACAGGATTCCAGAGCAAATACTTAGGGAAGGATTTCAGGAGACAGAGCTTGAGATGTGCAGGCTTGGACCAGAATTAGAAGGGAACACCTTCAAAAAGGCCCTCCATCCCCTCCTTCTCCACTAAACAGTCTTTAAGAGAACAGAAAGAGTGCATAGGGCTCATCAGAAACCATGGTAGGTATTTTGGAATTCAGCGTCAAAAAGGCCCTCCATCCCCTCCTTCTCCACTAAACAGTCTTTAAGAGAACAGAAAGAGTGGCATAGGGCTCATCAGAAACCATGGTAGGTATTTTGGAATTCAGCACCATCTGTATGAAATCCCAGCCAAAGGGGTTCCCTACTTCCTCACCCCAGTTAAATGACCTGACACGCAACTGGGAAAGCGGATAAACAGCTTGGCTCCAATTCCCTTATGTAGGAAGATTAATATTGCATGAGTCAATGAATCTTCACATATCAAATTTGCCACAAATTAAACAACTTCCTCTGCCCCCTCAAAACATCTGGATGCTGCCTGCTGGGGTCTCCAATCCAAGTGGAAACATCTGGGTGTCAGTGAAGAGACAGAACTGGGTGGCATCTAAATATGCTTTTGTAAAGTTGCCTGAGCAAAAGCATTTTTTGAAAAAGTTAGCTTTGTATTATATAAATCTACAGTACACTTAGAGGTACTCGTTTAGTTTTTCACCTTCCTTCACCCACTAGCACTGCCTACATCATGGGAAAGAGACCGGCTTGTTGATAAAGACATGTAGCTGTGCAGCCCAAGCAGGCCTTCCCCCATTCATCTGACGACTGACTACTGACCATACAGCCTTTTTTGTTCTTTCCTCTTCGGGCAGTTAGGTTCCCCTCTGTGACTCTGGAAATCTGGAATCTGTGGGCAATCTTGGCCATGGGCAATCTTGGCCCCAGCCAGTAGGAACTCCCACTCCGCATGCTTTTTGTATGATGGTCTTTCACTTGGGAGTTTCAAAAAATAGAAGCAGTGTGTTTGAGGGAGAAATGTGTGCATTAGTCATCTTATTCCGTACATACTATGTTGTCATCACTGTCAAACATAATAAAAGTACAGCTAAAACACTTAACCACGTATTGATCTGCTCCCACATCTCCTGTAGTGAGCTTAGAGTAACAGCACTTTAATGCACAGGGTAGTGAGCTTCCTGTAACTGTTTATTTTGGAAACAGTTGAGGAAGCATCGACCTCAAACTTACCCGTTGTTCAGCTATTGCAATATAATCCCTCGTCTGAACTGAAATATCTTATAAGAAACGTTAAGATGAACCTGGATGGCTTGGGTCAAGGCTGGTGTGTTATTAGTAGGATTATTATTTTTATTAACATTATGACTTCGGGTCATAAGTGTTTGTTTTTTCAGGCTGTATACTTCTGTCCTTATTACTAGTAATTGGAATGAGTGCTCACCACATAGTAAAAGCTAAGGGTTTTACATATAGGCTCTTTTATATTCTTGCCACATATCTCTGAGGTACAGAGTTTCATCTATATTTTACAGATAAGAAAGCCTAGGCACAGATGAGAAAGAAAAAGTGGGAACGTGACTTTCTCATCATCACTCAGAGAGCCACATGAATCCGTGTCTGAGTAGCTCTGAAGCCCATGTTCTTGACCACTTCACTAGGTTGCAAGTTCAGGTTGAGAATTGAGAAGACGTCTTCCTGCTGGATGAATGTGCGTGTGGGAAAGCAAAGTCAGAGAACCTGCACTATGACTCTCAGTCCCAGCATGGAAATCAGGACTCAAATTCCCAGACCTTGCATCGCCCAAGTTGCCACCTGCATGAGATATACCCCTATGAGAACTAGATTCAGACTCCTGGTGGAGATTCCATTTTGTTGGTATGGGTGGTGACATAAACCTCCAGCCCGGGGTTGCAGGGTCAAGTTCCCCACATAGGCCTGGACCCATCAAGATGGGCAGCCCCCAGACCTTGCATCGCCCAAGTTGCCACCTGCATGAGATATACCCCTATGAGAACTAGATTTAGACTCCTGGTGGAGATTCCATTTTGTTGGTATGGGTGGTGACATAAGCCTCCAGCCCGGGGTTGCAGGGTCAAGTTCCCCACATAGGCCTGGACCCATCAAGATGGGCAGCTGCAGCAATTGCAGAATTCTCAAAGCTCTCTGCTCAGGAAAGTAGCAATGCAACTGTCTGCTGATGCAGTAGTGTTGTGGCACCATTTGGAATATGTTTCTGGAAGCTCAGCCTCAAATTTGTCTCTCCAGTCTCCCCAGTGATTTCCTGAGCTACTAATTTCTTTTATTAAGCCCCTTTTCTGCTTAAACTAGACAGAGTAGGTCTATCATTTGCAACTTATAACACTGAACATACAGACATGAAAGAGGAATAGAGGAAATGTCTATAGTTCTCCTTTACTTGCAGCTGTTGCTCTCGTGAGCTGTAATTTTATGTTGCTGCCACCACCGTAGGAACTGTCTGATGCCCCACAGGAGGGGTTGAGGCTATTCTGGGTGAAATATATGGCATGGGAATAGAAAAGCAGCATCCTGGGGGCTTTGAAGACTTTCTCTGCTTGGGCAAAAAGGAAAGAGGGCCTCAACTTTCTCAAAGGAAGCCCCGTCTACAAGGAACACAGGTCTGTTCTGTCATTGGCAGGAGTGACAACATTGTTCTTTTACAAAAATGCCCAAATCACTGGGAGTGAAAGAAGCTGAATTGTACCTAATGGTTTCCCACTTCTCTAGAGTTGTGTTTACTTCTCTCTACTGATTCCATACATTTCCAGATAAATTCAGGCTTCATTTCATCTCATTAAAGCAAAATCTGTTCAACTATGTCATTAAGTAGAAAAGCTTTCCACCCAAATACAACTTTTGTCCAGGAGCACAGCATCAGGATCAGAACCAAAGAGATGAAGTGAGTGGCGACCTTGATCAGGTCCAAGCAGAAATCCAAGATAACCCAACCCCAACTAATGCAAAGGGGTACAGGCAGGCAACATGGGGTACCAGGCTCAAAAGGGTGAAGCCAGCATACTGAGGCCCAGGTGAATAGGTGGGGTAACAGGTGGGCATGCCAAAAGAAGGGCTTGAGTTCAATCCAGGTACACAGGTGGCAGGGGGTGGTCCACGAGTTCTGACAGCAGGTGGTGGGTCCTTTTTCTCTCCCCTGGAAGAAGTTATATTGAACAATGTCAAACATAACTTCAATTTAAAATAGCCATGCAAATTCATTCAAGCATAAAGCAAAAGTTAGATGCTTCAGAAATTCATATCTCTTTTCAGCCATAAAAGTACCATGTACCATCTACTCTTATTACTCCAGAATTCATAAATTCTTGTGAAAGTTTTGTACAGCAATCTTCCACTCTTCCTAGCCTGTGTTCTAGAAAAATGAGACTGGATACTTGACAAACTGGAATCTCTAAATTCCCTTAGGGTAATTCCAAACCATGATAGGTATCCAACAAACAGAAATCCAGCCCTAGAGGCAACAACACAAAATACAATGTAAGTCTCAGGGTGGAATACAGAAGTGATCCAGCATAATTCGCAACTTTTGCACACACACAAAAAATTGTATGTATATGTATTATTTATTTCTTATAGAAGTTAACCAGCTGTAGTGGATTGAATTATGTCCCCCCAAAACTCCCTGAAGCTTGAATTGTGTCCCCCAAGTTTTATGTATTAGAAACTTGGCCCCCACTGTGACTGTTAAGAGGGTGGGAAATCCTATTATGGTAATTGAAAGGTGGAGCCTTAAAGAGGTGATTGGATGGTAGGACCTTGCAGTAGTGAATGGATTAAAATTGGTGGTCAGGGGCAGGGTTCTTAGGGCTTTAAAAGAGGAAAGTCTGTCTCCCTTGCTCTCTCTGTTCTCTCTGCTTCCACCATCTTGCAATGTGAGACCCCCTGAGTCACTGTCACCACCACCAGATTGACTTTGGACTTCCCAGCCTCAGAAACTGTAAGCAATAAATTTTGTTTTCTTTATAAATTACCCAGTTCCAAGTATTTTTTATAAGCAACAAAAATGGACTAATACACCAGCATAGCAACAAAATTTCCAAATACTTTAGCTTTCCAATCATCCTATCCCCTCCAAACTCACTCATGCTGTGATGCCATGAATGTTTACATTCCAATAAAACAATAAAAATGAACCCTTTTTGATCCAAAAATTCCACTTCTAAAAAATTTAGCTGGGGGGGATCATATAGGTAGCCAAAAATATATATATATAAGATTATCTGTGCTAGCAACAATTGGAAATAACCTAAATGTCCAGGAATAGGGAAATTATTAATCTATGTTATGCAAAACTGTAATAAATACATATAATGATATTATGTAATCACTAAAAATGAAAAATTTAAAGAATATTTGAGAGCAGAAAAATGCTTATGATGTGAAAAAGTAGCATTCAAAACTGCATAACAGTGATTCTAGTTGTGTGTGTATTTATAACCACACTTTATTCTTAACAAAATCACATGTGTTAGTAAAAAAAAAAAAGACTGGAAGTAATAATACCAAAAATGTTTGCAGTAATGAAATTTTCCTTGACTTTATTTTCTTCTTTGTAGTTTTCCCAACTTTATTATTATGTAATATTCTATATTATATAATTTTATTATTAATATATAATATTATTATATAATTACAGAAATCAGTGATATGACTTACAAACAGGGAAACAAAACCTTACACTGACCAGGCAACACCTTTTTGTTTTTTAGTTCGGGTTCAGGTTCACAGAAGTGGTTTGATCTTCTGATCCCAAGGTATATTTGCTGGGGAATGAGACAGCTGTGCTTGCAGCATTAGGACACAGTGGAGACTGTGGGTGCAGAATGGCAAATAGTCTAATAAAAATAATTATTGTGAAATAATTTGCCCTCCAAGAGCAGCTTCCAGAAGGTAACAGAAACCTATTTGCTCTAAGGAAGGCCTATTTTAGGATTAGCTAGAAATTACCTCTTGTATTCCTGACAACCCCCATTTTCAGTGATTATTCCCTCTGGCAATTTCTGCAAAACCCCTTTTTTTCTATAAAGATGCTCCTTTCTTTATGGGCCTGCCTTGTTTGCCTTGTGTTAACTACCATGGCCTCTACTTCCAAACAAAAACTCTGGGAATTTGGTTTTATTGAAAAAAATATTTGGAATTTTAACTGCCCTAGAAAAGCCGATACCTTTATGGACTTAGTTTCAACCAGTTTACTTCATGTGATGAAGAGAAAGTTGGGGACCCTGAGGTGCTGCGTGTGGTTAAATGAGTTCTCTAGACAGTGGACCAGAGTTGTGGAGGGATGGAGCCACATTCTTCTCCACGCCCCCAGCTTCCTGAGCAAGGGTGAGATCCTGAAGGAGAGCATAGGATGTTTCTACAAGCTCAGAAAGCAATGTTTTATGAACTGCTTGAACTAATCAATAAAACTACTTCTGAACCTGGTTTGTACCCCTGAAGTTTATACTTAGGGGTCCCTGATGACACAAGATGAAAACATGGTCCATGATCCTACAGTGTCCATTTTCCTTGATAGTGAATCAGACCTGACCCTTATCTGCCTTTGCAGATGGAGCTCACAGTCTGATGGAGGAGACAGACTCAGCTGCAGACCGTCTCAATGCAGGATACTAAGAGGTTAGGCCTCCAGCCTTTGCTGCCTCCCTGGCTGCCTCCTCCCAGAGGAATTGAAGAGAATCCTGGCAACTAGTGTGTTGGGAGAGGCCCAAACACAGCAAGACCAGAACCTGTGCTCCAGATCTCCTTGGGTTCCCTCTAGACAGGTGGTTGTCTTCAGCAAGACAACCTGATGTGGTCTTTGCACAACCACAAATTGCAAGGATTTGGGAATGGGTATTTATTTTTCCAGTTAAAACCTAGCACCCTGGATATCCGCACTAAATATCTAAAGTCTTTAGAAACAGGCTACAATGCTTAGTGTGCACGGACAATGGATTTTATTAATGTCAGGTTGTTTTGGGGTTTTCCCCCAATCAAATGTTACCCTTTCAGGAGATTTTGGAAGGAAGCACAAATTTCACCTCAAACATGGAGAGGTATTAATAAGTTACACTCAAACTTATTTTTAATAAAATTTATATAAAATTGTTAGGATTCTAGCAATTAAAATTACATCACTTACTGGAATCATCTTACTCTGCCTATTTATAAAGACATTTCTATTATTCCAATTTGAGCTGCTAAGAAAAATCTTAAGCAGAAGTTATTCAACCATTTATTTCTAGGCCGCTGAGAACAAAAACAAACTTGTTGCACTTACAAGCTCACACTGCACTTTCTCCGTAGATAGAGCAGGAGTCTGTAGGAAAACACCAACAGCATCAACATCATTTGACCTCCAGGCCTGGAGACTGAGATTATGAGTCAGCTGACCCTGGGCAAGTCACTTCGCCTCTCCAGGTCTGATTTCCTTATTTGCATAGCAATAGGGCTGCAAACTGGCCTGCAGTTCATCAGGCTATGGTAGCACCGCCAAGACTCCTGAATAATTCTGCCCTATTTGGGCACTGGTAAATAGCAAGGAGGGGGTGAGGCAATGCCTTTAATTAAATGAGTAACTGAAGCATATTTTGCTTGAAGTTTCTCGATGAAGTTTCTAGATGCTTCCCAGACGGCACTGTCTGCCTAAATTTTCCTCAACTCCAAGACATCCTTAAAGCGTTTGTGGAATGGACGTTCCCAGGCAAAGTCATTTCCAAGCCCCCTTAGCTCAGCACTGTGCGGCAGATCACCGCCTTCTCATATCAAAGGGGACTTCCTGCTGAGTTTGTTTACACCATTAAATTTCCTCAAATGTAAAGCCAGGAGAATTTTTCCAGGTGTTCAAATTCCTAGAGGGTGGAGAAAGTGCTGAGCCCTGTATTAGAGCAATACCACGCTAGAGTGAAACACAAGGAAACTTTTTTACAGCGTTGCCCCCTCCGGAGATCTCTATTTAGAGGGCAGCTTTGGCAGGGCCCACAGACCGTCTGTCACTCTCCTGTGACACCGGCTGCCCAAGCAGGGCGGTCTCCGGGGCTCTTGCGCTGGCAGCAGCCTCTCTGGCCCTGGGCACAGCTTCGATCCGACCCGCTCACCCTGTAAGGTGGTCGGACCCAGGCTCATCCACAGGATGCACCTAGTATCTCCATCAGTTCTAGTCCCCACAGCGGGGTCATGGGGTGAGGGATCAGCCAAGTCCCTCCAGGAGCTCTATTTAAATGAGAAGCAAAGGAGATTCCAAGGAGAGCCACAGGTTGAAACCAGAGCAAGTGCCTGTGCTTTTCCAAGCCAGGTGAAGAGAGCTGGCAAGGTCACCCATTCAGTCACCAGGTGGTGCTTTTAATTTAAAAGGAGTGTTAACCTTGTTTATACAAAATAACACCAATATGCAGAGAAGCAGTAAATCCATTGTCGTTAAACAGCGGGAGGCGCTGGCGCTGGCAGCCTGCCCACCGGCGACAGCGACGTGAACTGGGCTGGCACACAGAAGGGAGCGGCGTGGCCCGCCCGCCTGCCAGCCTCACCAGAGAAGGCCCGAATGGTGCCCTTTCTGCCCTCCAGATGACTCTTTGCATTCTTGTCAAATATATTTAGAACAAGAGGTGTCCACTTAAAGAGAAACATTTGTTAATCATGTAGATGCAGGCGCTTGGCAGCCCTCTAGTTTCACCTTTATAAATATGTAGGATCGGTTTCCAGCCAAGCAGGGAACTCCTGAGCAAGTTCCCTTTCTCTCTGAGTCCCCTCACATTGACCTAAGGTGAACGTCCCTAACACCTTATTAATTTTCTATCCCAGCAGGTCTTCCCGAGTCATTGCCAGCCTTCTATCTGAAAGTTGACAGAGATAGATAAATGATGCACAGTGAAGAGAGAACGCCAGTGGTGTTTCTTTAAGTAAGGGACAGATTAAAGTTAAATTCCTGTTGACTGAGGCGCTGGTGGCGACATCCTCCTTGTTTACCAGCAGCTGTCCCTGTTAATGACACTCTGATAACTTGCTGAGGCTGCCCTGCAGTAGGGGTGACTCAGATAAAGAGGCCTCTGTTTAAATAGTCCAGGCCTTGACCCCACTCTGTAGCTTTCCTTCATTTAAGAATCAGTGAAACTGTTCAGAAGAGGCAAATGCCGGGTACAGAGATTTTTGTTCCCCAAGTTTTGAGTTCACGGTGTAAAAACCCTGGCTGTTGCAGGCAGCCGGCTGCTGAGCTGATGGCTATTCCAGGAGTGGAGACTTGAGGGTAGGGGGTGGGGATAAGGGAGAAGGAGGGGTAAAGGCAGCTGGTGGCAAGGTGAGAAGGTCACCAGTGGGCGTCTTGAAGAACTCCTCCTTTTACTTTAAACACTGACACATGTCAGGGACAAGGTTACCGAATTACAATTCTTTGAGGGCCGATTCATTATTAGAGTTAACCACATGAAAATCACTTTTCATACTTGGAACAATCTCTCTCCTAAGATTTTAATGTTTTAGGGGACCTGGCGGCTGGCTGGGATAATAGTCTGAATGTACAGCTGAGAAAGCAGATATCCAGCAGGTGAGGGGACTTGCCTCAAGTCACTTAGCAAGTTTAGTGGCAGGATGGGGGCTGGAACCCAGCTCCTTGTTCATCTTTCTTTTCAGACAGACAGATCGATATAAGACATGATATATATTTTAATGTGTATGTATAATACATATATCTCTAACTTTCCTCCTCACA
>NW_007733696.1:67600-68463 GCF_000696425.1 Galeopterus variegatus | reverse complement strand
TCAGAAGAAAGATGTTTACATTTTTGATCCACATGATGTCCTCAGGAAAGCTCTTTAATATTTTTAAAGATAACCTACTGTAAATGTACTTTCCAGTGGGCTACAATAACACCGGGATCATCATTCATATTTCCAAAGTGTAGTGACTCCACAACTTTCTCTTGATAGAGCAAGGTATTGTAAAATGATTCCTTCCACAAAAATTAAATTTAGCTTATAATCTCTCTGGAGATTCCTTAATTATTACCCATGGTTATGGGTTGAATTATGTTCCCACAAAATATATGTTGGAGTCCTAACCCCCAGTACCTCAGAATGGGACCTCATCTGGAGATAAGGTCTTTACAGAGTTTACCAAGTTAAAATGAGTTTATACAGTGGGCCAACATGATTCATATCCTTATAAAAAGGAGAAATTTGGACACAGACATGCATGTTAAGAGACATAGGGAGAAGATCGCAATGCATAAGCCAAGGAGAGAGGCTTGGAACAGATTCTCCTTTACAACCCTCAGTAGAAGCAGTGCTGCAGACTCCTTGATTTTGGACTCCTACCCTTTAGAATTTTGAGACGATGAATTTCTGTTGAGTACCCAGTCAATGGTACCCTGTTATAGGAGCCCTAGCAAACAAATACACCAACCAGTTTTAACCATCTCAGTAACTTTATATATCCTCTAGAACAAATACTTGGAGAACTTGTGAATCCAAGTTCAATGGCTTAATATTATTTTTAAAGTGTTTCATGTAATGGGACGGCAAAAGGAGCTAATATTTATTATATATTTTCTATGTCCTAGACAGAATTTGGGGAACTTTATATATTTTTATTCATTTTACGTGTATAAACCACCCTTTCAAGA
>NW_007733696.1:61579-66908 GCF_000696425.1 Galeopterus variegatus | reverse complement strand
AGAATTTGGGGAACTTTATATATTTTTATTCATTTTACGTGTATAAACCACCCTTTCAAGAATAAAATTTTATCTAATTCAATAGTACATTTTGTGCAGGAAGAACATTTACAGTAAACATAAGTAATTTAAATGAGTACCAATTATGGGGATTGTACCTTGCTTAGCATATTTCATCAAATTACATATCATAGGAGGTAGAATCTTCTCTACATTATGAGCAATGGTACTTGTTGAATCCTTCTCCATCATTTCACCCACAATTTTTCTGTAGAATATAATTGATGGTTGAAAAGTTTATAGTAGGTTTTGTCAAGGACCCAATTGTGAACAGAGATTATAAATAAGCACAGTCAGTCAAGAAGGTTTATCGAGTAGGGACTCTGTGTAAAGTAGTGGAAGGAGGAGGAAAGATGCAGAAGTTACACCACCTGTCTTTGGGTAGCTAAGAGTCTAATTGGGGAGAAAGCCTACAAGCAAGTCAAGAAGGCAAATTAAAATTACACTTATGGGCAATTTCTCAGCAGTCCAAAATAAGATGAACACAAGGTAGGGAGCCATAGATCTCCGGATGCCAATAGTAGTTCCAGTTTATACTTGCTGTCTTGGTTTAATTGTGATGAGTGCTTTCTTTCACTCCTCAAAATGTTTGGGGTTCATTGAAAAAGTCTGGGGTCACTCTGTCTCAGAATTTCTCAGCCTAGACACTATTAACATTTTGAGCTGGATGATAATTTTTTATGGGTCTGCCCTATGCACTGCAGAATACTTGGCAGTATCCCTGGTCTCTGCTCATGAGATGCCATTAGCAATGCCTCCACTCAGTTGTGACAATTGAAAATGTCTCTAGACATTATCAAATGTCCCCTGGGGGACAAAATCGCCCCCAGTTGAGAACCACTGTATAGGAATAATGATTAAATGATGGAAAACTATCTTTAAAAGGTTAGCTTTCAGCATCTGTGGATAAGGAACATGAATTAGTTGAAGAAGAAAGGAGGATATCGTGGATGTAAAAGGATGAAAATGCAAAAGAGCAAATTGAAAGTCTACTGTTGGAAATACAAGGAAACACAGTAATCAGGAATAAATATTTTACACAAGTATTTATTTAAAATACTTTACCAAGCTAAAGCTATATCTATGTGCTCCTCAAGAACATTTAAAAATATTAAGTTACTAAAATGTCTAATTCCTGGGGGTCCCTGGTCCTTAGCATGGTGCTGTCAGAATTAGGTTGGTGACATTGCTTAGCTTCTTTAATATAAATAGAAGCAGAGGATAACGGCCCCTCAATCTTTTCCTGAAAGAAAAAGAGTATTTACAAGCATGATAATAATAATAATAATAGCAGCTATTATTTATTTGGTGCTTCCTATGTCCCAGACATTTTGCAGACCTTATCTGGTTTGATCCCCTCACAACCTTGACAAGGCCAGTATTAACTTCCCAGGGCCTCAGTTTTCTAAACTGTAGCATGAGTAAAAGTATGTGGTGCCACGTATCAATTAAGTGTCAAGGCCAAGACTTGGATCCAGGTCCAGCTACCTGAAGCCCATGTCCCCTTTCCCTACCACACGGGCTGGCAGAATAGCAACCAGGTGAAAAGAGAACACAGTGACCTTAAAAAAACAGTAAACATGATCATTCTTTATACAAAGACTCTGAAAAAAAGGGGAGGGGGAGGTAAGTCTTGTTCTTTATTTCAAATTAACTTTTAATTAGTGCTGGTCTTCCTCTATATCAAAATGAAGCAACTTTTTCTGTTTTCTTTCATTTAATTATTAGGTGATCATTCCAGATTAGGAGTCTCTAAACTGGCTAATGTTTAATATAAGTACAGGTAACAATATAATTTTGAACACTGTGATGAAATCCCTCAAAATGAAGACCTAAACTCTTAATTTTGTTTAAGACTCTCTCAGGTATGACTAGTCAATATCCACAGAGTCAGGTTCTCCTCTCATCTTGGTTCATTCTTAGTTCTTCTTTTACTCAGTAAATCCAGCTCACACATGTGCCTGCAAGGAAGTTATCCAGCCACAAGGAGATCTGCCTGTAGACACGAGAAGCATTCGTCATTACCATCACTTCTGCTTTTCTTTTCCCTCTACCCCACTCAGCCAAATGAGGAAAGACAGGGTACTCACAGCTCCAGGCTTGTGGGGAAAAAAAACCACTTAAATGTAGTCATGTGTGACTTGTACTAAAGAGAACTATTAATACCTCCACAGAGAGAGGAAGATTGAAGCTGGGCCAAAAGTACACTTTTTGCCTATTCATGTTGGTGCCTTACATCTGCTATTTCATTGTACCAACCCCAAAACCCAGAGGTAGAAGACACATTATAACCCCTATTACTTAAGTGAGGAAAGAGAGGATCAAGAGAAATTAAACAACTTGCCTGAGGCTGCATGGCTAGGAAGCAACATGGCCACGGTTCAAACGCACGTTTACCTGACCCCAAAGCCCATACTCTTTGCACTAACACAGGTAATTCAAGAAGAATTTAGCTATTTAACTTATGGAAATCAGGAGATCCAATTTCCAGCCTACCCCAGAGAAGGCAAGGTGAACCCTAGGTCAGAAGAGGGGTACTAAATGCTTCTGAACTCCCAGGATACAGCTCCCATCAGCACCCTGCAGCGCACTAAATGATAACCCCTCCTAGAAGAGAAGTAGTGGAACATTACCGTGTCTGAAAGACTTAATGACCCTCCATTTCCAACCCTCAGGATGAAAACATTATGCTAGACTGTGGCTTTAAATGATCCTTTCAGCATAGATGATACTACAAAAAGTTTAAGGAGAAGCAGATGCATTCGCTCGGATCTGAGCATAGGCTTTTTCTCCTGGTCATCTGCCTGGCATCTGCCAGGTGCCTCAGAAAAAGTCAATCTCCAGTGCTCCCCAGCAAGACATAATCTTAGTCTTGGGTAGACCAGTTGTCCCTGCTCACTGGTGCCTCATGGAAGGATCCAGGAGAGTATACTGTAAAGGAGCAAGAAGGCTGGAGAGTATACTGTAAAGGAGCAAGAAGGCTGGAGGGTTTCACAGGCTGCTCTCATGTTCCTCTTTCCTCTTGGTCATCTAGCACTGGGAGAAGGTTTGCAGTAGGAAGGAAGACCCCCGGAGTCTTCTTCTAACAGAAAAACGAGTGTGAGGGAGGCCTGGGATCATGTGAAGGTGGCTCAAAAACTTCCAGATGTGTTCAGGTATCTATGTATTGCTTCAACAAATACTTAACCAGCATCATCTGAGAGCCAGATGCTCTTCTAGGAGCTGGGGATACAGTAATGAGCAAAATAGAGTGCTGTCCCCATGCAACTTATAACCTCGAAGGGCAAAGAGAGGACCCAGGGACAAATACAGGTGGTTGGGGATAATAAGGGTGGGGGAGGTGTAATTTTCTATGGGGATTTCACACAAGGTCTTTCCAAGGAGTGACATGAGAAAAGAAAACTAAGCAAAGCACAGAAAGCTAAATAAAGCACAAAAATGAGCCACAAGGATCTCTGGGGTAGAATGTTCCAGAAAGAGGAAACTACAATTGCAAATCTTCCAAAGCAGGCCAGTGTAGAGGAAGGATGGAGGGGAAAGTGGAGAATATAGCAGACCAGTGAACTACTGGGAGATCAATTTTGTTAATTTTAACTGCTGTATAGTATTCCTTGTAGAAACATACCATATTCATTAATTTCTTTATTGACATACATTTAGGTTGTTTCCAATTATTCACCATCATAAGCTATGATGTGCATGGTAAAGTTTTCTCTAATGTACACGTAAGGAAGTGGAATTTTTGGTCATGGTGTATGAGCATCTTCAGCATTGGTGCATACCATCAAATTATTCTCCAGAGTGCTTGCTCTAATTTACAGACCCTCCAATGGTGCACAAAAACTTTGTTTTCCTCACATTTTCTCCCATATCTGGTGTTATCAGATTTTTTTTTTTTCATTTTTGCCAATCAGGGTTGGAAACAGCCTGCCCTTATCATTTTAGTCTGAATTTCCCTGATTTACAAAGCAAGGCAGAGGGGTACATTTTTTTCCCAAACATTTATTGTTGATTCAAGTTTCCTCTTTCATAATTGTCCTTTGTAACTTTTGCTCATTTTTCTATTGTATGGTTTGTTTTTGATTGACTCATAGGATTTCTTTTTGTATTCTTGATATGAATTTTTTTGTTGTTCTAAGTATAAATATTTTCTCAGAACGTAGGATTTAAAAAATATTTTAGGTATCTATAAACAAAGTGAAGGGTTTTAATTAAAGAGTTTTTATTTAATCAAATTTATTTATCTATTTATGATTTGCACTTATCATGTGTTTGAAAATTATTTCCTATCATGATATCATAAACATTTCTTTTATTTTTGTCTAACAATTTAAAAGATTTGCTTCCTGATTTTAGTATTTTTTATTTTTGTGTGTGTGTAAAATATCTATCTATATCTATTTTTTTTAATGTGGAAAGCCTATTTTCCCCCACTGGTTTGTAGCATCACCTGTTATCCACTCCCCACCTATGTGGGTCTGTTTCTGCAATTATTATTCTACAACGAGTGTACTACCATCATGCTGTTTTGAATATTATAGTTTTAAAATAATTCAGTCTGTAACTGGGCATATGCTCCTTTTTTACTCTTTCTCTTCAAAATCTCCTGAGCTATTTCAGGCCCTTGACTCTTTCAGAGGAACTGACTAATTCCATATGAACTGACTCTGTGAAAGAAAAGAAAAAAACCTCTGTTGAGGTTTGAATTAAAATTTTAGATTACTTGTGGGATAATTAATCTCTTTAGAAAAATAAATTTTGCCATATATAAAGCATAAATCCACTTACGTTTAGTGTTTTTATGTCCTTTTGATACTATTGTACCATATTCTTCAAACATGTCATCCATTTTTTAGGCTTATTCTTAGACATCTGGTGGGTATCGAACATAGAATCCTTTAAAGGTTACATTTCCTCAGTGGTCACTGCTGATATTTAGGGACATAATTAGTTGATATTATTGATATATATATATATATATTTACCTTGTATCTATCAAATTTTTATAATTCTTTGAAACTTTCTATCAAAAAAATATTGTATGTAATCACGACAATTTTTTTTCATTCCTGTAATTAAGGCTCATGTGTCTTTTTCTTATGCATTGCACTGTCTAGGACCTAGATACAATAATAAAGAAACTCTTTGTCTTATTTCTCACTTTATAGGAAATGTTCTTGCCATTTCAGCATCAAATATGATTTTCAGTGTTTGTAGTTACTTTAAGTATTTAAAGTATTTTAAGTATTTGTAGATACTTTATCAGATT
>NW_007733696.1:15507-61285 GCF_000696425.1 Galeopterus variegatus | reverse complement strand
CATTGCACTGTCTAGGACCTAGATACAGTAATAAAGAAACTCTTTGTCTTATTTCTCACTTTATAGGAAATGTTCTTGCCATTTCAGCATCAAATATGATTTTCAGTTACTTTAAGTATTTAAAGTATTTTAAGTATTTGTAGATACTTTATCAGATTAAAAAAGTTCCTTTTTATTTCCAAAAAGCCCAAAGAATTCTCATACATTTGTGAAAGTCCAATTGCCGTTCCTGGACTGCTACCAGGCATGTAATGAAGTGGTCCATTTTCCATCAATAGAATGATAAATGTTGAAATATAAATGTGTAAATGTTCATAGAGCTTACAGAGAATTTGCTTGCTAATTGCTCTTCTGTGGGCTAATATTTGGGAATCAGTGGAAGAAGAGTGTAGTATTTTCTATAAAGATAGTCTCTTTGGACTTAAAATAGTCTCTTTTGAGCAGCACTACAAGTGCTCAGTATTAGTTGTTGAGAGTAATGGAACTGTATCTCTAACCCCACAAAAGTAAAATTATGCTGAGAACTCAAAATATAGAAAATTATATGTTTGTAAAAATTTTTACAAGAAGTATAAAACTAGCAAGCCTATACCAAGTTCAGTTTCCAAATCTCTTATTTTAATAGCATTTCAAAAATGACTTTGGGGTTAAAATGGCCTGCCAGTGTGACATCCACATTTCAGGATAAATTTACTTCAAATGAACATATTTTTAATAATTCTGTTGATAGGTCTAAAAATTTTTACACTGTATTATGTTGTTTGGGTTTTACACTAATCTCACCCCCTTCTCTAAAGCTGAAAAATGATATGCTTTTTAACTAAATATAATGGAAATTGAAAAGTAATGTAATGGTTCAAGGCCTTCCAGAAATGCTTTGTAAACTATTTGAAGAAGAGAGAGAGAAAAAAGTGTTAGAAATATATTTACAGATTCAGAGCAATAACTAAGGAAATAATGCACCATCAGGGGCCTCAACGATTAGAGCCAGACACTTGATGCCATTTTCTCTCTCTCTCTCTCTCTGTGTGTGTGTGTGTGTGTGTCTCCTTCCACTCATCCATCCTCTCTCATCTCTGCTTCTCTCTCTGAGCTTTTCTGTAGCAGTGAAGGAAACAGATGCCCTATATAATGCTTACAAGGTCCTGAAGCCCACCCACAGGTTCAAGAATTCATTAGTAGAGCTCAGAGAACTATAGAAAAGCCATTATGCTCATGGTAATGGTTTATCACAGTGAAAGGTGAAGGGAAGAGGTATGTAAGACAGAGTTCAAGATACACCAGGTGTCCCCTCCCAGTGGAATAACATGGACAGCACATTTTTCTCCCAGCAATGATGTGTAGCAACACACGCAGAACATTGCCAATCAGGGAGGCTCATTAGTGCTTTGTTGTCCAGAGTTTTTATTGGGAGTTGGCCATGTAGACATGTTGATCACCCATGTGACTAACCATAGCCCCTGGCCCCTGTAGAGCTTGAGTGAGTTTGAGTACATGGCCCAAGGTCCCACCAAAAATTACGTTGTTAGCATAGACTATCTGGCATGGCTCAGGGCCCCAGGTTAACAAAAACTCCTATCAGGTAGGACATTCCAGGGGCATACAGGTTTTCTCCCTGGAGCTGGGACAAATGGCTAAACTGTTCTTTGGGCAAAGTTAACCCTTTACTGCACACCCTGAGTACTGGGGTCATATCCTCATCAGCCTAGGAAGGAAGAATTTCATTCCCTGCTAGTTGCAGTAGAACAAAACCCAGGGAAGATTTCTGATTAGCCAGCTTGGACCACATGACCATCTGTTAACCAACCACTGTGGCTTGGGGAATGAGGTAATAGGATTGACCTAACCTGTGCCATGTGCCCAGCTTTGAGGTCAGAGAATTGGACTACTTACTAGAAAAAATTCACATCTGTCAACCAAAATAACTACTGCAACAGCAACCTTAGACATTAAAAAGAAAAAAAGGCAATAAAGTATTTTCATGCTCCTAAGATTATCTTAATCTTTGGAATAAGTTCAATTTCTAAATCAGGGAATCTATCGATCTGAGGCAAGTAAGCCTTTTCTTAAGTTTACTAAGTATGTCTATATAATATAAGAAACATCCAGTCAGTTCTTTCATATTTATATAACTGATGGGGAAAATATAAGTTAAAACAGACAAGTGGGTAAGTTTTTTAAAAAAAATAATTTTTACTACTCTGACCATACCCCAGACTAAGTTTTCAAAATTTTATTTTGTGTATGATGATTCCTACTTAAGATATCATTACTTGTGGTACGAATCAAAATTCCAGTTTTATTACTACTCAAAAATATTATGAGTTTTAAGACAACAGGAAATTATTAGAAGTTGAGATTTTTAAAAAATGCTTGTTATCACAAACATCTTTTTAACAATCATTTAAATGATTCCACTCTGGTTTCCTTCTGTATTTACTAATGCTTTTACAGGGAATAAATCTAAATATGAAAAAAAAAACAGATACCGGAAAGTTGTATTAAAGTTAAAAGAAATATGTCTTTAAAAGCACTTCTTAAACCCATTTCCTGTAAACAAAACAACCCAAGATATTCCATAAAGAGATTACCCAATTAAACTCTGGTATTAGATGTTACTGAGATTTAAAAAAAATATTCCTAACTTGGAAAAAAATGTCCTAAATTTAATAGGGTGTCTTAGGACATACATCTGCAGCACCTGTGATTTTAGTTGAGTTCATTGGGAAACTAGATGCAAAGTAGATATAAATACATAAACAAAACTGCCTATCAGGGTAATGTACTTGGCACACTGCAGACTAAAAATTAATAATAAGTATAAATATATCATGTAACCTCACAACAATGTAATTGTTATGTGCTTATTTTACAAATGTAAAAGATGCATGTCAAAGAGTGACATGTGCATGGCCCCAGTGCCGTAAGTAACATGAGACCATGGATTCGAATTCATGTCTCACTCCAGAGCTGCACATCAGGTAACCCAAGGAAAACAGGTCATCTCACAAAACCATTACGGGTCTCAATCTCCCCCTCAATACTGATTTTGCACAGCTCACTCTCATCAATGCTGTTCATAAAACTCAATTTTTCTGTGATCACAGGTTTTGCATGATTTTCCATAGTTTCCTAACTGCATGCCTCTAACTAAGCATGGGGAAACTGGTGCCATGGGGAAAGTGGAGAGGAGAAAGGAAAGAAAATCACTGCATCTGGACGGGATAGTGTAATCCTATCCAACTGTCCTTTAAGGCTCGATCCAAATCTTACCTTCTCCCCCAGCCTTCCAGGTCCTTCCAAATCACATGCTCTTGACCACCTTACCAAAGACCTGTCAGGTTTTGGTTAGCAGACAGTTGAGATGCCTCCATTCATGGCTACCAAGTGCCTGAGAATGCTAAGCCTCACCCCCCTAGACTGGACAGTCCCCTGGTACCGCAACCATGACACAAGAAACAAGCATCTATGGCCACTGTTTAATTTAGACCTTGATAGTAGTAAAGACAATAGTGACAGTATTTTTTAAAACAACTTGTTATTTGTACATTTTCAATGAGCTATATATTTTTCTTACTTGTTTAAATTTAATTGTTTCTATTTATCTCAAAGTAAGATTAAATATTTTAAAATTTAGTATGACATAGCTGATATGACCCAAATTCTTTTGCCTCATCAAGTTCTAATTTTTTTTTTAAAGGATACTGTTCACAAATTTATTTTGGAAAGGCCAGTTGCCTCAGAAAGCAATTCTCAAGCAAAGTGGACTTACAAAGCTTATGTTATTTTTAGGCTGTCTAATCCTTTTTCCAATTCCCTGATTATCATATGTGTAAGACAGAAAAATAAATAGGTCCAAGACATGTCAAAAATAAAAACTTAACGTTTCTAGCCTTTAGAGATTGTCTATCTTCTCACTGGTGTTTTGAAAAAGTTTAAATTTGAGAAAAAAAAAATAATTTTATCACCAATGGTACTTTGAATTCATGCAGGGATTTTTTTATTAAGTGCTCAATAACTTTTCATTTAGTGTCAAGACAAGTAAAATAAATAGATAATAATAATAATAAAATAGCAAATGTTTCTTAAACACTCACTATGTGCCAGATATTTTACACATATCATCACATAGAAAGGCTATTTCAATGAATAGTTACAGAAGAAGCAATGGAGATTTAGAGAGATGGAGTAACTCATTAAAATTACACAGAGATGATCAGGGGTTGAACCTGGGATGTGTGCCTCTAACCTTAAAGGCCATGCTGTGCTAATTATGCCAAGAGGGCTTGTGATCAAGGGCAGGGGACTGTGCCCTGAAGCAAAGCCTGGGGCTCCCTTTCCACCTGGCCTCACACTATCAAAGGCCACCACTCTGTAGCCCACCTTGCTCAAGTCCATCCAGCATAGGATTAGAATGTGTTGCTATTCATGTAAATCTTTCTTTGCATACTAGATACACCTGTAACAGCAGTAAGACTGTACTCATTATTTCATTTCCAGTAGCTAGAATTAGAACTTCTTTTTCAAGACATGAATTGAACATGAAATGTTGTATCTTAAGGCCAAAACTGATTGACTCCTAACAAGGACTACACCACTCATTCACATCCAATTTAACCTTCTGTTAATTTGGACTATGCAGAATCACACAGTTTGGAGTTTTGAAAAGAGATTTGATTAATTCTGTTGATTCCAGTAGAAGTGAACCAACTGGTTAAGAATTTACTATTCCCTTTAGAAGACATTTCTCTGCTAGATTTAAATTGGATTATATTTACCATGATCTACAAGTACATAATAAATGTTATCCTAAAAGTGCACACACATTTACCATCTGCAATCAGTTTTTCTCCATATATGAGTACATACTCGAAGTAGCTGTTTATTTTTACCCCAGACAAAAAAGATGCAATATGTTAGTCATACTGTATACATGTCACAAAGTTTTCCAAGTTTGTGCATTTCTCTGGCTTCTGGCATGAGACATGTTCAGGTGAAATCTTCCCTCTCAGTGCAATCTTATAAACAAGTGAGAGAATTATCAGCCTTGCCACTAAACACAGTTTTGTTGTTTAGGTTTGCAGACATCACCTGTTCCCTAAATACAAGTTTGTTGAAATGATGGAAGCCACAAGTGAATATCAAAATCTATTGTTTCCAAAATATCTGTGGAATGTAACATGTTTTTAGTTTAATAATAATCGAGTTATTGGGCTCAATACCATGTATGAAGAAATACTTATAGTGATAACAGGTATCATAGACCCACAACACAGTCCCACACCCTGATTTGTTTGTCTTTTCGTGTACTCATTTTAAAAGCCACTTAATCATGAAGAGCTCCACTAGGCAGAAATGTGAGTTGCTTTGTTGTGAATGCTTCTCACTGCTTCTCCAGTTGGCAGACTTTATTGAGTCTACTCAATTCAAGATAGAATAAAGGTATTTTTCCAAGAAGATCTTATTTCTGGCCCTGGATTCCCTCCTACATACCTCTGGGATCTCCTTTAGGATTTTACTCCTTTAGGCTAACCAGGGCTCTTCTGGTTTGTACACACAGGATGGAAACGAACCACACACTTCAGGTTGCAGGAAGCACTGGGACAATAGGGGGCTGGAGAAAGCACACGATAGACATCTGCCCACCTGCCCCAGGGCTTAGAGATTCAGGAGAGACAAAACCGTAAGTCCCGAAGCAACCTTGGACTGCTTCTGTCCTCTAATTCGCAGGTGAGGAAATAAGGGCTCTCATGATGGCTCCAGCGATGGCTCCGCCAGAGTCTGGATCCCCGGGGTTCTTGTCCAGCACAGAATCATTCATAACAGCAGCCAGCCAATCAGGGTCCTCATAGCTCTTAAGAATTTCCAGGGGGGAAAAGGAAAGCTCTACAATTAATTCCCTCATTTCAAAAAACCTAAGAAACCTCACATTTACCATCAAGTAAGCCACACTGTGTATTTAATAAATGCAGCAGGGTATTCTTCAGTTAATGATATTTGTGAGGAGTCAGAGGCAGATAATTAAATGGCCCTTGATTTAAAAAATAAAAAGTTGGGAACACTCACACTGTAACATACAACATGCTAAGGTAGAGCGTGTGCTTCCATGCACATATTTGACTTGGCCACACAGGCAGATGTGTGTGTGTATGTGCCAATTGGGAACACTCACACTGTAACATACAACATGCTAAGGTAGAACGTGTGCTTCCATGCACATATTTGACTTGGCCACACAGGCAGATGTGTGTGTGTATGTGCCAGTTTCACAGAGTGTCACTAAGCATTTAACCTGCAGGTTTGTGTGCCTGCAGCCACTCCTCTAAAGAGAATGCATGTGTTTGACTGAGGTCACTGGCTCTCAGATTTCCATAAAATGACTTCAAGAGAAATAAAAGGAAAAGGGGAGAAAAGGAAGAGAAAAAGAAAAAAACAAAGGTCCGAGAATTATTCAGGCACCCACTTGCTTCTGTTTAGCTCTAGGACACCTGAGCCCCCATTAGGCTAGCCTGCTGAAACACCTAGATTCAACTGCAAAGTAAGATGATTTGGTATGGGCTGGGGGAGATGGTTTTCCTATATTACAAATGGGGAAGAAAAATAAACCAGGTTTTCTTTTTCAAAAAAGGATATATGTAAGCAGGTAAGTTCCAGGCATTTTTAGTCAACCAGGTCTATATAATCCGTGTGCACAGTCCCACAAGAGAGGTAAATTGGGAAACAGGACACACGATCTGAATGTTTGCTGATTGTTCTTTATCTACAGTATCAACAAATGTGCAAGCAGGTAAGTTCCAGGCATTTTTAGTCAACCAGGTCTATATAATCCGTGTGCACAGTCCCACAAGAGAGGTAAATTGGAAAACAGGACACACGATCTGAATGTTTGCTGATTGTTCTTTATCTACAGTATCAACAAATGTGATCTTTTGTAATTTGCTTGTGCTCTGACTCAGGGACTGCTAGGCACAGGAGGAATCTTAGCACTGACTCCCAATGCCACTGGCTCTCATGTGAGGCCTGTGTTCGGTTGGCATGGTGCTACCAAGCAGATGGGCACAAAACCATCCTGCCAGGAAAATAGTATGTGCATCATGTCAGTAGTTTAGGGAGTGGCTTACCATCCCAGAATTCCACCTGAGAAGTTTGGATTATATAGTTCCATGCCAGGAGGAAAAAAACAAAAAAAACCCAAAAAACAAAAACAACAACAAAAAAAAAACTGTGGCCACTACAACTCTTCCCATCTTTTTATTTTTTGAGATGTATTCATGAGTTAAAAAACAGAAACAAAGACTTACTGCAGGAAATTAAAATAAAGATAATTGATGCTTAAAACTTAACTGCTAGAGTTTAATTTTTCTAGGTAACTTTTCTCATGTTATGCAGAGCATCGGTAATAGCGAAAACAAGCAGCAAGGGAGGCTTGTTGAGGGAGGGCGGGATTCCAGGTATAAGAGGGATTTGTCCTCCCCTCCCCTTCACAGCATTCTGAGGCTCAGAAGAATGCACTTTCAAAGTTGCTAGAAGGCACTGATCCCTGTTAAAATAAAAATATCTCTCTCAAGGACACCCATTTATATTTTTATCAAGCATTTACACCTAGTGGTATAAAGGTATAAATAAAGAAGCTTGTAGATATTACCTAACTAATTAGTACTTGAGCTGGGTTAGGTGCTCCTGTGGAGGGTAGAAGTAGGAAAAGACTTGCATGGCTCCTCTTTCACTAACAGCTGGCCCAGCTCATTGTTGAGTTTTAACAGCATTGATTACGCCCCTAGTGTTGCAGGAAACCCTAGGGACAAACAACTGAAGCCCAGAGGAACATCACTTAGCTGTCAGGGTACACTAGCTTCTATCTCAACCCAGAACCCCATGGGCTGATGAAGAGTCAGATGCCCTGTTATAGAACAGCTCCCCAAACTCTGGGCTCCTCCAAAACCCTGGGTAGACTGTAGGCTTCAGAGATTGCATGCTGAGCCCAGAGGTTGCAACCAGCTCACAAATGTCTTTTGTTTGACTCTCATGGAGTATAATTAAAACATAAGCAAATACTATATATTATAATTAATATAGCAACATATAATATAATATGTGCATATTTTAAAAAGCATATATAATACATATACATTCATATATCCTACATTTTTAAAACCTGGAGCTTTCATATTTAAAAATTACAAATGATCTACCAAGTCAGGGCCCCCATTTCCACATAAAAATGTAGACTGGAGCATGGCTACTCTTTCAGATGTGCAAAAGACTTTCCAGTTTGTCTCACCAAGGCAGTTACACTAGTTGCTTTTGTGAAGATTAAATGAAATCATATATGTAAATGACTTAAAAATGTTCCTGGCTAATAGAGTTTGGATATGTTTGTCCTCACAAAGCTCATGTTGAAATCTGATGCCAATGTAGCAGTGTTGGGAGGTGTGTGGGTCATGGTGGGGGGAGTCAGATCCTTTGTGAATAGATTAATGGCCTCCGTGGGGGTGGGGGTAGTGAGTGAGTTCTTACTCTATTAGTTTCCAGAGAGGTGGTTGTTTACAGGACTTTCACACCTTTCCTCCCTTTCTCACTTGGTTCCTCTTGCCAGTGATCTCCTCGCCCCCTCTTGTACCTGTTTTTGCCATGAGTAGAAGCAACCTGAGAAGAGGCCCAGGTCATATGCAGCTGTCCCAGAATCGTGAGCCAAATAAACCTCTTTTTTATAAATCACCCAATTTCAGATATTCTGTTATAGGAACACAGAAACAGACCAATACGGAAAATTGGTACTGAGGAGTGGGGTGTTGCTATGCAGATACCTGAAAATGTGGAAGCAGCTTTGGAGTTGGGTAATGGGCAAAGACTGGCAGAGTTTGGAGGACTCTGAAGAAGACAAAAAGATGGGGGAGTGTTTGGAACTTCACAGAGACTGGTTAAATGGTTGTGACCAGAATGCTGGTAGAAATGTGGACAGTAAAGGCCATGCAGATGATGAGGTCTCAGCTAGAAATGAGGAGCTTGTTGGGAACTGGATGAAAGATCACCCTTGCTACACCATTGCAAGGAACTTGGCTGCATTGTGCCCATGTCCTACAAGTTTGTGGAAGGTGCAACTTAATAATTGTGAACCAGAATGTTTGGTGGAAGAAATTTCCAAGCAGCAAAGCATACAATAGCCACATGGCTATTTGTAACAGCCTACACTCAGTTATGGTAGTAAAATCGTGAGGAAAAGCTGGAATTTATAATTAAAAGGGAAGCAGAGTGTAAAGATTTGGAAAATTTGCAGCCTGGCCATGTGGTAGAGAAGCAGAGAGTGTTCTCAGGAGAAAAATTCAAGGATCTAGCAGATAGACTGTTTGTTAAAGACATTAGCATGACTATGAGGCAGCCAGGTGCTAATAGCCAAGACAATGGGAGAAAGGCCCTGAAGGCACTTCAGAAGTCTCCTGTCCCACCCTTCCCATCACAGTAGATAGACTGTTTGTTAAAGACATTAGCATGACTATGAGGCAGCCAGGTGCTAATAGCCAAAACAATGGGAGAAAGGCCCTGAAGGCACTTCAGAAGTCTCCTGTCCCACCCTTCCCATCACAGGCCCAGAGGCCTAGGAGAACTGAATTGCTCCAGGGGACAGACCTGGGACACCACTTCAGGAAGCTGCTCCCTGCATCCTGGCTGCTCCAGCTGGAACAGCCTTACCTCAAGTGGCCCCAAGTATGGTTCGTGCAGTAGCTCTGGAGAGCACAAGCAGGAAAACTTGGACTTCCCCCATTCCCAGCCCCTCTTCCCCAGCATCTCTCTCCCCAACCACCATCACCTTCCCACCCTCCAGGGGCTTGATGTGCTGCAACTTCTTTCCTTCCTGTCCTGAAGCACATTAGGTCTGAGCACGGCCTCTCACAGGTTTTCAGGTTCCTCATCCCACATGTCTTCAGCTGAATGCAGTCTCAGTGTGGTGAAACCAAGGGCAAGAGGAATAGCAGGACAAGAAATCAATCAACCAGCCTGAGCTGCCTCTGCTGCAACATCAGGCAACAGGTGGTGGTATTATAGGTCTAGAGAAGAAAAGGAAAGCAAGCTACTAAATTGCATTCTAAATTTTTAAGTTTCTTTCTTTCCCAGTAAATGGTGAGGCTTAATTATTTTTATATCCCCAAACCCAATTCTATTCCATAATATGTGCTCAATTAGATGTTTCAGTGATTGTGCAAATACAATTTTGGAGCCCTTGGGGCCCTTCTTTTAAAAAGCACACAGGTGTGCCGTACTTGTTGCTCCTTCTTAGCTTCCTTGGCTGGATCCTCTTCCCCTATTTTGCCTATAGTTGATTTTGGAGCCCTTGGGGCCCTTCTTTTAAAAAGCACACAGGTGTGCCATACTTGTTGCTCCTTCTTAGCTTCCTTGGCTGGATCCTCTTCCCCTATTTTGCCTATAGTTGTTGGAATAACCCTGGTCCTCTTCTCTTCTTTGACTGTATATTCACACTAGATTGTCTCATTCAGTTCCTTGGCTCTAAGTACCATCTATCTGCTCCTGACCTCCAAAGTGCCCTCTAGGCTTTGCTTCTCCACTGAGCTCCAGACTCATGCATCCAGCTGCCTACCAGACATCTCAACTTAGATTTCAAACATATATCTTAAACTTAGCATGGCCAAGTCAGATCTCATGATTTCCCACTCACCAAACTTTCGCTGTCCCTCATCTTAGTATAAGACACTGTACTCTGTATACTTAGTATATGACTAGTCAAAAACTGGAGGTATCCTTGATTTTGCTCTTTCCCACACTTGCCAACATTAAATCCTTAAAAAAGTCCTTCCATCTCCATCACCACTTCTATATGACTGACCTGTTACACACAACCCTAGTCCACAGCACCCCCATCTTTTGCGTGAACTCCCGAAAGAGTCTCTTAACTGGTATCCCTGTGGCCACTTTAGTTATTCTAGAAGCCATTCTCCATGTGGCAGTCATAGTGATCGTTAAATCACGTAAATAAGACCATGTCACTCCCCAGCCTAAAAGTGTCCCCCAGCTTCCTAATGCATCTACCATGAAATCCAAACTCTTTATCCCATCCTGCATGATCTGGTTCCTGCCTACCCATCATGTGCTACTCTGTTCTTGTTCACTGTGATCCATCTGCCATAGTTTTCTGAGTTTTGTTTTTTGTTTTTTGTTATGCTCTTTAAACATGGAAAGTCTATTTCCACCTTAGGGCCCTACCTCTGTTACCTCTGCACAAAACTCTCTGTTTTCACATTTCCATTACCAGCTCTTTTATATAACTCAGGTTTCAGCTCAAATGCCACATCATCAGAGACACCTTCCTGGACACCTAAAAAACACATGGTTCCCCCTCCCCAATTTATCACTTTCTGAGTACCTAATTTTTTTAAATTGCCAAAACTCTTACCACTGTCTGAGATTACCTTGTTCTTATATTTGTATGCTTGTTTATTTCACATCATTTCCCTTAAAAATGAATGTTTTATTCTAGAGGAACTTAGCCCATCTTATTTGCCAGTGAGTCCCCACAGCCTCAGGAAAATGCCTGTCCTAAAACAGGTGACCCATAAGTCACCGTTGAATGAATGAATACTGAGCATACCACCATCACACTGGCCCTAATCTAAAGATGGGGTCAATGGCAGAGGAAACACAAGCTCTTACCCTGCTCATCACAGTCTGCTTGACCTTGGGCAGATTGCTTAACTTTTTCTGACCTTGATCTCAGAGTTTAGGAAGGAAGCTAACTACAGCACCTTTGATGACATTGAAAAGAAAACTCTTCAAGTGGAAGAAATAGCAGGGATAGAAGACAAGGGACTGGGGTTTTAGAAAAGGGAAAGGTGGGGGAGAATAGGATCTAATGTCTTGGAGTAAAACTGTTTGATATGTAGGTGATTGGAAAGACATTTGAAGATAGAAGTCACTGCAGCTTAAGAAATGGCAGAACCCTGCAATTATGATGTGAGAGGGATTTACCCTTGGTACTTGGAAATGTTTCTCATGTGCCTCACCCTTCCATTAGCAAGGAATGCTCTTGCCCATCATGTCTGTGAAGCAGAATACAATTACTCAACCCACAGCAAGCACTGAAAGACTTGTATCGCCTGTACCAGTGGTCCTCAGAGTAGGCAAATAATCCCACTGGGTGAGACTATTAGAACTGCTATTGATACTGATTTTTATCCCATTCTTTTTTATTACCTTTTTTTTGTCTATGTTTTATTCTCCTAATATTTTATTACAGCAGTACCTGTATGATACATATAAATACATATACATAAAGCAAGACTACATGCAGCTACACCTTTTTTTTTTCTTACCGATCAGGGTTTTTGGTTAACATTTTAGATATGCCTGGTTTAAATGACACATGAAACTCCATATTCCAACTTACATTTCTATTATCTTTTTTAACTGTATAGAGAGATTACATTTCTACAACTAGATCATGCATTTATTAAGGGTAGGGCACTATCTTACACACTAACCATCAACATATTCTCCGTAGAGACTAGCAGAGCACCTCACAGTCTGGCCACCAGTGCCTGATGAGCTTGCATTGCCTGAAAATGGAGAGCACAAGAGTTCGGAGAGATCGACACAGCCCACCCTGTGAGAGGGAGGATGGCTGGACGACATGTTCCCTCTCATCTGTCTTCAAGGAAAGGGGAGGAGAGTGCATTTTCTTCCATTGGAATTTGGAAATGCTTGTCTGTATCAAAATCTTACAAGGAAGTCATGTAATTTTGACTTTTCAAAGTGAAAAAAACCAAGAATGAGTCTCAAAAGAACTAAAATACTTGCCAGCTATAAAGTTATCATCATCATGTGTGAATGCATGTGCATTCCTATGTATGTTTTATTTTGTCCATACACACATCTTATGTCATATATATACACACACACACATACACATACATGTGTTTTACTGTGTGTATATATGTATATGTGTGTGTGCATATTTCCTATATTATACACACACACCAAAAAAGACAAAAGACTGATAGTTTGGCTATCTTAGAGAACAAAACAATACACAATTTTCTAAGTCAGCATAAAAAGTATATGTGATGTCACTACAGCTTTGATAATATAAGACTCTTTCTATAAAAGCCCTTTGATCTACCTTCATCCATGCTTGAGGTATTGCTAATTTAATTGCCATAATGTAAATATAAATTAATGAGTACTTTCTACCATTGTCATTTTATGGATTAGAAATGGTAAAGCATTTTTTTTTGCACATCCATAATTATTTAATGATATCTACATGAAGGCTGTTAATTATATGGGAATAGTGATAATAGTTATAAAGGCCCACACTCAGCTAATAAAATATATATTTCTTCAGAAAAAAAAATTGTCTATTAAAAAGTAAATTATTTTTGCTAGTGATTGGCTCACATGACATTTTTAAACAATTAAAACATAGGCAGTTTTCAGATTTTACCTTTACTGAAGAAAAAAATTGCTGTCTTGTGGAATCAGAAAAATTTGTTTTTTACCCTCCCCTGATGTTTATTTATTATCTTATTCTTTTGATGCCAAGTGTGTGTCTACTGAATTTATAAGACTAATATAAAGAAAAATCAGAGTTGATTTTGCACACGAAAATTTAGTTTAAAATTGATGTCGTGGAATAACTGATTCAAGGGTTAATCTCCTTGTGTGTCTGGCAGTGTGTATTTATCAGCAACTCAATTGTAGCTCTCTGTGGGAGGAATCCTATCACATCTTTTCATGTGTTAACCACAACGTTGACAACCAGGTTTTTGTAATTTTTATATATATTCGCCAATATTTTGGAAACCTAGACGAAACAAAAATCTTGTATATACACATGTGATAACTTCTAAAATAGTGTTTCTTTCTGATGTATAACTTGCACTAAAATTACAATAAATAATTCAACAAAGAAGATCATTGTCTTTTAAAAATGACTGAAAATTGAGAATTCAGTGTCCTTAGGTAAAACTGGCAGCTAACTACACTGCATCTGAGACATTATTACCATGTCAATAAGGTAGTCTTAATACAATTTCTTTTCTCTGAAAACTTAAAAAGGAAGCACTTATTTTTACAAAACCATTTTACCTTTTTTGGCTTAGTATAAAGAAATGATACTCTGATAACCCCCTGAAATTAGAATATTTCTATATTGCCTTTCCAGGTTTGGGTTGGAGGGATGGGGGATGGAGGAATTAAGGCTGGTCAATGAGATTAGTGTTTCAAAAATAAAAAAAAAAAAAGAGAGAGAGAGAGACTCCAATTAGAAGTATCCTGGGGTTATTAGCGATAACAGTGCTCATATCCAATTAAGATGAAAACCATTTTACCAGCTTAATGTGCCACCTCTGGCAGTGTAGGTTTATTAGTTTTATCAGACTTGAGAACTGAAACTTGAAATGATACGTATGCTGGGTACCAAAGAGACACTGTTAAGACCTAGAGATAATTGGTACAAAATGAGATGCCTCAAAAGTTGTTGATTAACAAGCGTTGTGGATTTTGGTGAGGGGAAGAAATTGGTCATTTCAGACAATGTTTGAAAGGAAAAGCCTCACAGAGCTGAGTGATAACATTCTGAAGACAAGAAGTTAGTATGAACTTCTTTGATATCCAAAAATGCAGTTATATGGCATATTCATGTAGGACAATACAACCTTCAAGGTCCATGATGCATCTTCTCTATAAAAATTCAGTGAACAAGGACAATTGTTTATAATGAATGTCAGGTTTTTTGTTCTTTCTTCTAGATTAAAAGAAATAATAACTAATGATTAGTATTAATAATTAATAAGAAAATCTCTTGTATTATCTCCAAGCTTTTCAAGTTAAGCTACAAACCCAATAAAAGTTATTTTTGTTGTTTTTCTTAAAGTTTTTAAACAATCATTTGAACTTTTCGAAATTCATTCCATTCATCTCAGTACCACAGAATGTTTAAGAAACAAGTACTTAAAACAATAAAGCTTAGGTAGCAATAAAATCACTGTTGCATTGCTTCAGTAGATACTTCCTTGACTAATAAAAGTCTTGTCACTTATCTCTGAAGCAGTGGGGGGAAAGCTTTCATTCTGCAGTGATGGTGGTCTGGATGTTGTCTTTGGTACGATATTCAGTGCGTGGCCAGGAATGTGTAATGGAAACTGTTGGTGACCTGGCTCCATGGTGGGCCTGCATTGGTGACCAGTGGTTCTTCTAAGAGGCATGCTGATACTTCTGCAGAAGTGTTCGAGTCCACATACACAGCCCTATTCCATGACACTAAGAAACAAACCTGAGGGGCTGGAGGCAAGTGTGACCCATACTGGTGGTGGAGAGATGACAGCATGGCCACATGGAGACACAGACCCTCTCAGCTGGATCATGAAAGAAATGAAATATTACCCTTCATAGGAAAAAGTTAAGCTCATCAGGTGAGCCTTGTTTTGGAATATACTTTCATGATTAAACTTCCAGTCACGTCTGCTTCATGGGACTCTTTCAACTTTGTAAAGGAGTGAACATATTAGCATTGACAACATGTATGTTTGTTTCTGCCAAGTAGAAAACCAAGATCAGCTTAAGGGAAAACCTTAAATTGGCATTGGCCATGTGTGATTCTTTAGAAAGCAAAGTAAAAATTAGGATTAAAAAAAAAGTCATAAAGTCTTTAGTGTGTGTGTGTATCTCCTGGACGTTTTTGAACAATAGGTCTGAGAGCCAAAAACAATGATTACAAGTTGGTAGTTTTCAAAAGGCACTGCTATGTGGTTTGTTTGATAAGCATGTGTTTTAAATGTTTCTGAAGGTATAGATATATTTCTTTGGTGCAGTAGCCAGCTTCCTTACTTGACATATGTCACCTTGTAGACAAACATGATCAAGATTGCATTCGCATTACTGAAAATGGGTCTTAATTAATCAATGAATCAATCATATATGTGCATAGTTTCATTTATATGAAGGTATTACACATTTTTGGATTTTCCACTATATAACACTTAAATTTTTACTTGCAGAAAAGTATTAGGAGTTAGCCACAGGTTCAATTTTTCCAGTAGACAGAAGAGTTGATCACAGCTGTGTGATAAAAATAGGATATAATAGGAGATAATGCTCATTAACTGTGTGAAGTTATTTGATGCCACCAGTAAATTTAAGCTTTATTAAAGTTAAACTGGATCCCTAAGAAGTTCTACAAAACCCTAGGTCTAAAGTGTGAAGGTATGGTATGATAGTCTGTATATTCCCCTTCTCACATGGAATAAAGGAAGGATGAAAAATGGAGCTGGAATTATACATTATCAGAAAAATTGGCATATCAAGAAATATTTAATGATTTGTAATGATGAACATGCTAATAATATTGATTTAATCATCACATACTGTACACAAATAGTGATAGTCAACTCTGTACTCCATAAATATGTATCATCAAAATAAATAAATAAATAAAATTTTTAGGGGGAAATAAAAACTATTGTACATAACTGCACTAGAAGCAATGAGGATAGACGTGGAAGCTGATGGAAGTTGGTCTTGGGATATATTTTAAATCCTCTATGAAACAGTTTCAATTCACCTCAAGCCGGGAATGTGTAATGGAAACTTTTTATTATGAACATAATAAAAGCATGAAACATTCATTCAGGGAGGTAGACTATGGAAAATATAGAAAACACAGTTTATTTTCACTTATGTGATTTTACTCCATAGAAAGCAAATAGCATTTTAATAAGTATTCTTCCTGAAATTTTCCTACTTAAAAAAAAAATCTATGCACATACAACAAAATATAGGATAAGAGTAGTTTTAACTTGTTCTTAGCAATTTTTTAAACTTCTTTATTAAATTCAATAATAGACATTAAACACCTTTCCATGTCAGTAAAGGTTTATTTTGTTTTCTTTACTGCTTTCTTACATTTTTACTGGACAGGATTACCAACATTATTAAATTACTCTTTGGAGGGAGTGGCATTCAGGTTGTTCCCAGTTTGCAATGATAAACAACATTGCAAGGAATATGAATATGCCGAAATGTCCATATAGCATGACATCACTTTTGTTCCTCTTCCCATACTCAGGGCAAAGACCTAAAAAAGAACCTGAAGACCACAAAAGTGGATCATGGACAAGGAAAGGAAAGTATTCAGGCTACTCTAAAAGCCATACGAAATGGGCTTACACATTGCAGTCTCTTCAGAGTAAAAAAAAATAACATGCATTTGTGCATATGTGTATTAGTTATCTATTACTGAATAACAAATTACCATTTAGCAGTTTACACAATATACATTGATTATCTCACAGTCTGTGGGTCAGGAATCATACAGCTTAGCTGAGTCCTCTGCTTTGGGGTCTCTCACAGGGTGCAATAGGGTGACCCTCTATTGATAGGGTCAATAGATATCTCATCTGAAGGTTTAACATGGTTGTTAGCTTGCAGGAGTTAGTTTCTGTCTTAGATGGACTGAGGGACTTAGTTCCTACCTGGCCATTGGACTTAGTTCCTACAGGCCTCAGTTCTCTGCCACGTGGGACTCTCCAACATGGACCCTTACTTCGTCCAAGCCAGCAAGGAAGAGAGTTGGCAGGCAAGATGGAAGCTGAAATCTCATATAATGTAATCGCAGAAGTGACATCCCATCCCTTTGCTGTAATTTTGTTGGTTAGAAGTAAGTCGCAGGCCCATGCTCAAAGAGAAAAGATTACCCAAGAGTGTGAACACCAGGAGGCAGAAGTCACTGGGAGCCATACTATAGTCTGCCACAATGAGTCTGTGTTGGAGGTGGATGGTAATCTGAGATATGCTGGAAAAGTGTATTTAACAGGGAAGATGTTTCTGGACACTATAGGAGATACTTTTTTAGCTGTTCCAAGTTGTGGAATAAAGTTTGATTTGTTTTAATAATCCTCAGTTTATAATCACTTAAATTTTTTAGTTATAAAAATTAATCTGATTTGGGTATTTCTATAATTTTCAAAAACATTTAAATTTGTTAGATATTTAAAAAAGAACCATGGTACTGCCCTTTGTGGCTTTCATTATTTAATATTATTTGAATTTAAAACATCTTAATTGGTAGACAGCCTGTGTGTACACACTTTAACCAACCACCTTATTTAGGTTTTTTTAGAAAACAAACAAAAAAATCTATTAAAATATGGCTCTTATTGCATTTCAACTTTCTTTCTCTATTTGATTAAGATAGTTCTCTTTTTTTTTTAATCATTGCACAATGTAAACATTTTTTTGTGGCCTTTTAATTTTGCTCACAATATAGATGTTAGCAATTATAATTGTGGGATATAAATGTTCTGTTATTGATAGTAAGTGGCACTTTTTGGAAAAATATTATCGCTATTATCTCTTTCAATAACACATTTCAAATGCATGTGCACAAACACAATTGCAAGGAAGAGGGACTGATGAAAAGTGACATGTAAGTGGTAAATATTCTGATGACTAGTAATGTCCCATTTTCTAGTATCTGTACAGTATTCTCCTTATTTTACCAATAATTTTGGGTTCACATAGCTGAAAGGTCCATCCGTACAGGGCCATAATCTGTGGTTGGACGACAGATGGAGCCTAGGGCTGTCCACCTTCCCACAAATTGGCCTTTAATTGGCATAATCCCCAGCTTGAATTATTGGGTCAACTGACATAAATGTGTTCTCCCTTCTGGCCAATAAGAGAAATAAGAGATTCTTTCCATTTTCCTTTCTTTCTTTTTTGTTTTTAAAGATGATAAGAAAAAAGAGCAATAAATCAATGACTTTTAAAAAGGACTATTCAGAAACTAAAACATTTGTGAATAAAATGGAGCTTAATGCTAAAGCACAGACTGCCCAGCTATGTTCTCATTAAACAGGAAAGTATTTATGTACCTAGTAAAGGTTTAAAAATAACTAAGCAGCCAGCAGTACAGACTGAGAGTTGGGGAATAATGAATTTGCAAATCATTATTGATTAAGCTGTGAATTCAAGATTGCTTCTTAACCTAAGAAAATTTCTTGACCCGTACTTTTTTTTTGCCTTTTATTTTGTCAAATGAATTCAATTTAGTTAGTAGTTATTGAACACTAATCCAATGCATGTTACTCTAGGAAGGTGAAAGATATGCAGATTTCATCTTTGGCCTGTTTGTCAGCGAACGCATTTTTCCTAAGCAATATTTCTTCCAGCCACATCACACTCGCTCCTCAAGGCAGAAGTCTAGGTCATTCCCTTAGACAACATTTTGTCCTATGGCAGGTGCAAGTATAGTATGCATAAACCTTTAGCAGGATTCCTCAGCCCACCAGGAGTGACCTTCCTTGAGTCAAGTAATGAGTGTAGTTCCAGGCCCTTCTGCAGTCAGTCAGTGGCAGGAACCAGGAGTTCCCATTCATCAGACAGCTAAGACAACCCACAAGCAATCCCTAGGACCTCCAGGGTGGGTGTCAGGCCCTGGGAGGACCAAGTGGAAAATGACCTCAACGAGACTTCATGGAGAGGACACCCAGAGCAGAAGCTTCTGGCTTCACCACTTTCTCACCAGCTTTACGTCCTTGGGCACATTTTTAATATTTCTTTATCTATTAAAATAGATACTGAGAATAATATTTTACATGAATGTTGAGAGGATTAAATGAGGTTAACAATAGATAAAAAGCAAATTACACATAAATCTTGCTTGGTTTACATGATAAATGCAGCTCAATAAACATAATGAATGAATGAAATTTAAGTCAGAGATGAGTTTTGCCCCCGAGTTGGCAATAGCCCTCTCTTTGAAATGACTTAAAATGGGAATCCCAGAATGAAAAGATAAAGAGATAAAGATTCTGCCTAAAGATTGAGGAAGGAGGGAGGGGATGGAATATGAGCCACTTGAAAACACTCATAGTTCTCAGAATCCAAAATTCTTTAAAATGACACTTGCTTTTTTTTTTTTTTTAAAAAAGATGACCGGTAAGGGGATCTTAACCCTTGACTTGGTGTTGTCAGCACCACGCTCACCCAGTGAGCTAACCAGCCATCCCTATATGGGATCTGAACCCGTGGCCTTGGTGTTATCAGCACCGCACTCTCGCGAGTGAGCCACAGGCCGGCCCAAATGACCACTTGCTTTAAGTACCCAAGGACTTGCTCTCCCCAATAGCATAAGTGTAGGGGAAAGAAAAAGGAGGTGATGAGTCCATGTTAATTAATTATTTAGTTTCCTTTTATCTTTTTAGTAAAATTAGTCTGAAGGTGTATGGGCTAGGAAAAATGCTTTGTCTATAAAATCAAAATCTTTAGTAACAATTATATTTCTTAAATTAACCTTATACATATTACTTTTCTTTAAAATAAAGAAGAATATATTTTACAAGGAAGAGAATCTAATTTTTCTTGCATGTTCGTTGTATGTCTGACATTTTTGTTATTGTTTTGGCTAAAATTAATTGAGGGTTTATATGAGTTAGGCACAGGGCTATTTATGAATGATATTGTTTTACGAGGATACTTCAAAAAGTTCGTGGAAAATGGAGTTAAGGGGCCGGCCCCATGGCGTGCTCAGGAGAGTGCGGCGCTGGGAGCGCAGCGACACTCCCACTGCGGGTTCGGATCCTATATAGGACTGGCCGGTGCGCTCACTGGCTGAGTGTGGTGTGGGCGACACCAAGCCAAGGGTTGCGATCCCCTTACCTGTCATGAAAAAGACAAAAAAAAGAAAATGGAGTTAAGGATAATATGCATCCTTCTGTAAACTCATGCTCCCAGCAACGCTGTAAGTTGGGACCATTTTTACTTTACAGATGACAAGAAACTCTGACTTAAGAAGACAAGGGGCCTTGCCCAAAGTCACATTGTGAATACACGCACGATCTGCCAAACTTCAAGCCTCTGCTCTTTACCACCTGTCTGTTGAGGGAACGTAGGTTTCAATGTGCTGTCTCAGAGTCTTCATATTAGCCTACAAGTCAGGTGCAGTTATTCTCATAAAATACTAATGAGGAAGCAGAAGCAAAATCATATCTGTAGTAAATACCAAAAATCTGACCTCAAAGATCTTTCCCCTTCCATGATATGTCCCATGGAAATAAAATATTAATAAAATTCTGTTAAAATACTGGCTTTGATACTCCTCCATGCATTCATTATTAGGTCTTTGACCATGTTCCAGTGACTTCTATTTGTGCATCAAATATGCTTTCTCCCATTCAAATTCTTCACCTTAGTAGTGTTTCCGGATGGCTCTCTCAGCAGCCCTTGCCTCTTTCTCTTCTAAATGATCCAGTGATTTACTATCTCCCTACCACATACCCAACCAAACCCTCCAGAATTGTGCTTGTCCACCTCCAGCTTTTTGGGGGCTGCAACCATAGCTCAGGAGTCTTCAGATGCCAGCTGCCTGGAATGTCACAGAAGCACAAGTGAGATCATGTGAGGCAAAACAGACAAACATACACTTATGAATGCTGTTGATTCCACGTGAAAAACACTTCCTGAAAAATCTTTTCCTGAACTCTTCCACACTGTTGGCAGGACTGTAAATTAGTACAGCCATCGTGGAAAACAGTATGGAGGTTTCACAAATAACTACAGATAGAGCTACCATACAATCCAGCAATCCTATTTGTGGGTGTGTACCCAAGGGAATGGAAATTATCTTGTTGAAGGGATACCTGCACTCCCATGTTCATCACAGCTCTATTTACAATAGCCAAGATATAGAACTAACCTAAATGTCCATTGACAGGCAAGTGGATAAGGAAAACGTGGTATATATACACCATGGAATACTACCCTGCCATAAAAAAGAATGAAATTTTGCCTTTTGCAGCAACATAGATGAGCTCGGAGAAAATTATAAGTGAAATAAGCCAGACACAGAAAGAGAAATAACTGCATATTCTCACTCATAAAGTGGGAACTAGGAAGGAAGGAAGAAAAAAAGAAAGAAAGGCCACAATAATATGTTGAACTTTCAGAAGGAGAGAATAGACCTATAGTTGCTAGAGTTGGGAAAGTAGGAGGGGGAGAGGGTTGGGGGAAATTGGGTAAAGGACACAAAGAATAATTATGATTTGTAATAATGAATATGCTAATCACATTGAGGTGATCATCACATATTGCCACAAATATTGATAGTAGATACTGTATTCTCCAAATATGTATAATAAATTGTACTTTAATTTAAAAACTTTAGAAAAATTAAAAATTAAAAAAAAATCTCTTCCTGTCTTGATTTGATTTTGGTAAAGATGAAGTTCCTTAAAAACAAATATGCCATTCAAAAAAATGTTTTTACACTTTGAATAATAGAAAACAAAGAAAATTATTCCCTTAACCTAGGATGACCAATTTTGCCATCCAGATTAAACTGAGATATGAGCTCATATTTTTTGTAGGAGTCTTTTTATTTTTAAAACTACTTTGCTATAAAAATATTTTTAAAGCAACACATCCAAGCCTTTTCAGAGAGTAAATTGTATGATCAGTACTACGAAATTTACTAAAATGCAGTAAAACAAGATTTTAAATCAAGTTTTGTATATTAATATGTTTACAGACACTAAATACTTTGTCTTGTTACTTACAGAAAATAACTAGGAATCTTTGATTAATCAATTCTGACCATAAACGTAAAATATCTTACAGGATAAACTTTTGACCAAATAACAACTTTAGCATGCAGCTTTGGTAAAAGTTTGTGCTGAGTTTTGTATTCATTGAATATATTGGGGGGGGCGGGGGAGGGGCAATCAAACACAATTTAATCAAAAATTCACTTTTCTTTGAAATTGAAAGTGATTCCAAATTGTGTAACTGTTGAGTTATAGAGCTCTTCCTCTCATGACATACAATCATTTTTTAAAAAAATCAAAAAGATCAGTTGCCAAGAAAAACTATCCAATGAGGAATTTAGTTAATGTGGTAGACTTTTTCCCCCCTCTTCCTTGCATCTGAATATTTAACTTAAGAGAAAAGTCCTGCTCTATTTTTCAGCTGGAATCACAGCAGTTTCTGTTTCTAACCTGGGAAGAATGTGGTTGGGACTGAAAAGCCCCCTATCCTATTGTTAGACTCCCCGGCACTGATCCTTGCTTTTAACATCATAATGAAGGATGCTCTTTAGTGGATTATCTTGAGAAGGGATTAACTCCTTCAAGTCTTCTTAGGGGGCAAGGTGTTTTGAGCCCTAAATACACACCAATTGCCTGCTTAACTTTTCATCTTATTTTGAAAACTGCCCAGCTGGAATTCAAATTCTTTTCCATAGAGCTGAATTTTATTAGTAACAAAGTTGGGTTTGGGGCAGCAGATGCTAAATATAAGCTCTGTTCTTTTAATCTCGTGGGGCCAAATGTTTCAGATATTTCACTGAGACAGGCACGTCGGGATAAGACTCAATCTAAACTCTGCTGTAAACTCTGCAAGCGCTTAAATCCTCGCCCATCTCCCAGGCCTGTGACTTAAGCCCTCTAGAAGACTGGACTTTTACTAGGACTCTACCTTTAAATTCCACTTGTCTATATGGCCCTTGTATCATGGCTTTTAACGTTATTATCCACATTGTTTTAAGTCACACTCAAAGTAGAATTTGAATGCCTAGTAAACACAGACACACTTGAAAAGAGGACTAATTGCTCTATAATTTATAATCAAGTGGTTTCCTTAGTCTCTGCTCCTTTATCTTAAAAACCATTTATTTCTGTCTGCCTGTTACATTAACACACCGAAATCTTGCATTTGTTTCATGTTCATCTTACCCTTTTTTAACCTTATTTCTGTTATTAACCACCCTGATGTATTGTCACATGATTTGCTAGGGAACTAGGTAGCTCTAAATTTTCTTTCTCCTCTTTTCTGTTAACTCAAACTTCTTTTCTTAATAGATTACAACTTTTCTTTTGTTCAATCAAAAGACATTTTCACCACTCAAAACACTCATTTCAAAGGTGTTTGTTAAATGAAGAAAATTACTTTTAAACCTACAGACATAACTTTTTCTTGGAAATTTGTCTTTCAGGCTGATTTATTTTTTTAATCAAATAGCAACACACATCACCTGCAGCTTTTTTATACAAAGATATAAATTCATTAGAAAATGCTATGCTAAGTGTGTAAGAAGTTTTAAATATTGCAAGGGTGCTTCAACAAGCTCTTGAAAAATAGAATTAAAAGAAAATCAAATCTTTCCATGAACTTTTTTGAAGGCCCCTCGTGTGTACAACAAACTACAACAAAAAGACCTTAAGAAAAGGAAGCTTCTTAATTTTTTACAAACCAGGAGTAACCAGGTGTACTTTGCTTGTAATTAAAATGAAATAAACTCTCACTCTTTATATATATATATATATATATATATATATATACACATACATACATATATATGTGTGTGTATATATATATAATAACTGTATTCTAAGGGCTATGCTTTAATTGTAAATAATCCTCCACATTCTTTCAGTGTAAACTCTTTAAGGAGTCATGAATTTTATTTATACTCTCTCTCTCTTTGAGAGTCTTTTGTTTATTTGCTGTTTGGTTCTTTGTTAAATAACACTCCCAGAGGAAAATCCCCCTCTCTGCTTAAGGAATTAGGCCGAGACAAAAGCAGGGAATTCTTTAAGCCTTGTTTTGTGCTAAGAGAAATGTTTGACATTTCTGTGGAGAGGTGTTTAGTTTGGATTCATTAGGTCTTAGGGACTCTTTTCTCTTTTTTGGCCTTTCAGTTTCTGTCACTGTTTTTTTTTTTCTGTGTTTTGTAGACTGAAGAGAATTTACCAGGGTGTAATTAGGTTTCCTACATTCAAATAGCAAAAATCCAGTTGTTTTAAATGGGTAGACCAAGTATTCCCCTCGCTCGTCAGGCCCAAACCTGAATCCCACTTTGTGACACCCATCTGGGTGGAAGAACGTACAGCAGCAGAAGCAAGGAAGAAAAAGGCTTTCGAGGAAGTTTATGTTCTAATTGGAATAAACATCTCTTGGAAGCATCTTTAAACAAAGTTTCTTGAGCACCACTCCAAAAGTTCTACCCCTGAAGGCCCAGACATTTGGTTTTCCTGTGCCCTCTCCATGAACATTAAATAAATTCGGTGTTAACATAATTTTTTAACACAAAAGGAAATTTTAAGATATTTTTATTTTACAACTTGTTGGCTTGGCTGGCCTCCATTGTTATTCCCCAAGGTCATTTAAAGGACGTCTCTTGGCTGGCCTGGAAACGGTACATTCTTAACAGGGTATCACAGCCAGATCATCTGCCTTCTGCTAAACAAAAGAGATACTTTGCTAGATTATTAGCTTCACTGCCTGAAATATTTGGTAATTCCACAAATGCTAAGGCCAGAAATAGAGCTTGGTCATAGTTTCCTTTTCTTTTTGGATCTGGATGAGACATTATAGACTAAACTACAGTGACTTGCTCTCTACTTTGACTCCTGCTGGTAGCAAAGCAGGGAAGGAGAAGAGTCAGGAAACCTTGAAGTTTCCACCGAAGAACAATTCGGTTACCAAGCACTAAGGACAGAGACTGTACGGGCTCCTTTCCAGCTACATCTCAACTGATGCTCCAGAGCTTGGCAGTCTCAGCCCAATGGCCTCTGACTTTGAGCTTAAAACACATGGCCTCCTGCAACTGCTGGGCTGTATGTTCTCCATTCATGCCACACCTTAGAGTGGGGAAGTTGACAGGTGGCAGAAGAGAGCCATGGTCAAGCTCTCACCAGTGACATCCTTATTGGGTTGCAAGCTGTTTTTGGCTCTATGACAATAATCCTTTGGCAGATCTGTCTGGGAAAGTGTTAACCAAAAGAAGGACAGAAACATTGAAGAAAAGCCTAATGCTGATGATTAAATGGGGAAAGGCTGGTTAAAAATGCATTCAACTAATAGACTCTATCATTGTACAGTGCACCTGTGACCCTCCCTTCCTCGCCCCACCTATACTGATTCAGCTTTATTGAAATTGTGGAGAAACTGCTGCCTTATCGATCCAGCCCCATCCGCACTGATATGTATAAAGTATTAGTCTTTCTCTGCCTACCATCTCCAGAAAAGCTTTTACCATGGACTCCAGAAGATCTTTTATCACTGGATGTTAAACTCTATCATATTTGTTAAAATTAATTCTTAATGGAATATTACTTAGTAGAGTGAACAACTCAGACTCCTGCTGTCCCCTTTTTTTAAAAGTGATTGTAAATTTTAGTTCAAGTCCTGTAAGCGTTAAGAGGTGCACATTAAAAACGTGTTTGAAGTTCCACATAATTTAGAGGACTTGGAGAAGAATTATGAAGGTAAGAAAAAGTAATGGTTAAAATCAGTGACTTCTTAAGAATGGTAAAAGATGAATGCAGCAGACTTTATTCACTGAAGAATAAGCAGGAAGGGATAACCAGCATTTGTGAAGAGGTGTGAATACCTGGAAATGTACATAATGATTTAGGGCATCAGAAGAAATATTTAATAATCCAATTATGAACCATGGGTTGAAATTTTTAAAGTTTTCAAAAAGAAAGAACATAGCAGTCTTTGGGAAGGAAAGGGTATCAGAAGAATAAAGGGAAATGCCACCCCATATAACACATTCAAGCATATGCACTAGAGTCAATCAAATGTCTTTCTTTGAGTTGATTACAAAAAAAAAAAAAACTTATCAGGCAGGGAGTTTGCAATAATGGAAAATGTTCCAAATCCCTGATATAAGGATGGCAATTTACTGATGGTCCCCTAGGGTAAAATGAGCCCATGTTTTAGTAGAGCTTTCTACTGTCATCCCCAGCGCTGATCGTAAGTAATAGAAGAAAGAGAAAAGGGAGCCATCAGAGGAGTTTTGACTTCCCCTATCTGAGAAAGCATGGAGGAAGAAACAAAAGCCATTGTCCTGAGAGCAAGGCTACTTTGGGAAATAATCACATGAATACACTTTTGAGAGGAAATCTCATTTTCATGTTTCATCATATAGAATAAATTTTGGGTGATTAAACGGATTTAAATAATCATATGTTTTCATTTTCTCTTCTGTTTAAAAGCTCAAAGGTAGTCAAAATAAGCTCTTCGTGAGTACCAAAGGAAACAAAGTTTGCTTAAAATATGCCTTGGCATATTAATAATTCAGTGGGAAGTAGATTGGGCTGTTTACCACTGGAATGCCAGTAAGTGAAAAGCCAGTGATAAGGACATATCAATGATGGAATTTGCTCTGCAAGTATGCATCTATCCACACCATATAATGTCAATTACTGTAAGTCCCACAGGACTTTTTCCCCCAAATCTACCAAACATAATGTGTTCTAATGTGCAAAAAGCTGTAGAGTAGTTTTCATCTTAACCCTGTAGCCCTTGGACTTCAGTGTGAATATTCGGAGTCTTCACTATTGTAACTATTTAGAACCAAGTGAATTTCTACACTTTAAATCTTTGTGTAAATACACTTCTTATATTCCAAACACACACACAAAAAGCTACTATCCTTGCATGACATCCCTGTTATCTGTTCATTACTGTGCAGATTGTAACTTTACGTAAACATGATCCTTAAACTTCTTAATAAAGACAAATTGCTTTCTTCAGCCATTATAAAAAGTGACATATTTTGTGATTAAATGTGGGTTGATAGTTCTGAGAAATTGCAAAAATTAGTAAATTTTTTGGCAGTAGCTTTTATTTTTCTTACAGTGACCAAATCATGTCCCTCTTCCCTCACTTACTTGCAGATAAGGTGTAATGATTTGAGGCATTAGAGACGTGATTGTGTCCCGTATATTCAGTTGGTTTCCAGCTCTAATTGTCTCTGTGTGAGGTCTAAGATGCTCAGGTCCATGTTATAAGAAAATGTGATAGATTTCCAAAAGGCATAGTTGAAGCAAAAACAGATGCATTTTTTGAGATGTTATTTTGCTGAACCATTTCTAGAAATAGGCAAACTCCATGTTATAAGAAAATGTGATAGATTTCCAAAAGGCATAGTTGAAGCAAAAACAGATGCACTTTTTGAGATGTTATTTTGCTGAACCATTTCTAGAAATAGGCAAACATCCTCAGAAAATTACTGTAAATACATTATGGTTTTTTACAGAATGAATGAATTTCATTTAGACCTTTCAACATTTTGTGTTGTAGTATTTAATAGGGTAGCATGAAAGCTAATGGCACCTTTCTAACAACTGCAAACATTACTATTTCTCACAATAAGAGTACACTATTCATCAAATTTTGAAAAAAGAATATTTTTCTCCCACATTTGGATTAAATATTAAAAATGAATGTTCTGCTTCCAGGCACTAATGGAAAGTTTTGGAACAGCATTAACCAAAGCCCCAATATGAGATAATTTTCCATAGTTGATGTGGATTTTCAGTGTTTCTTTGCAGATATTGGTAACGTGATTATTTTACCTCCTTTTTTTATTGTTACAAAATGAAGACTTTTTTTTCCCCATAGGTTCCCTGTCACTTTTGAAATAGGAAACATGATGAATTATGGCACATTTGCCTTGCTATGCTTTATCAAGCTCATTAGAGATGATGCATTATCTGAACTTTACAGAAGGGAAAAAAATACATGGACACTCTCTTCTTTATCTTTTCTGTTTACCTCTGAAATCATTCTGGTATACTTGTTGCACAAACTGACCACCTATTGAGAAAAAAAAAAAAAAGTCTTGTCTGTAGAAATGCATGGCTTTCCTCTAGAACAGCCCTAACTTGAGCCATATATTCTCAAAGAATGATATAATCTCCAAGCTTTTAGCTCAAGTATGCTTCATTTTATTCTTCCATTGTCATACAATGCAAACAAACAACTTCATGTGTATGCATAGATTTGATGGAAAAGGTTATTTTAATTCAATTTTCCAATGAGATATCTTTTCAGTAAAAGCCTTCAGTGAGAAAACTTCAGTTGAATGAAACCAACTTTCATCCATAAATTTAAACAAATCTTATTCTGCTTTACAATTATAATGGTTTGATAAATACTCATTATTACAGAAAATTTTAAGACTGATTTTTAAACTGATTTATGTCAAATAAGTTTTAAACAAACAGGTCTTTAAAATCCAAAAATTATTGCCAAGATAAAAAGCTATATCTTCTTATCTATTTCTATAATACTTTGAAATATTTGATTTGTGCTAAAACCTAGACAGATTCACCAAGATGAAGGTCATCAGATAAAAAATGTTTCTCTAAGTTTAATTCAATATTTATCAGCTAGAACAATTCCTGCCAAACTTTTCAAATATTAAATACTATCAAGAAGTAGAATGTGAATTAACATTATTTTTAGATGTTAAATACAGAGTTAGAAAAAGCATCTGGCCTCCAAATAAGAAAGGTGATTATTGTGATAGCAAATATACATATTACCTGAATTTCTTTTTCATTAATAAATCTTTCATTTCTGGCACTAGCGATTGATAAGTTTCCTTGGTAATAAGGCACTTATATTAAAAAGACAACTAAGTTCCAAAATCATGGAAAATTGTGCTATAGTTCTTTAACATGTTACCCAAAAGAGTCTTTTAAGTTGTCCATGGGTCAATCTCTACTTGTAAATATTATTTTCAAAAGCGGTTTCTATATTTTTGCTTCTGTGATTCAGTACACACGTGGAATTAGTGCTTTAAGTGCAGGTGGTGCTTCACAGTTTCAAACCGGTACCACCAACATTATCTTACTCTCTTTCTTCATTCACTTAGGGAACATTCTGTGTCAGGTACTCTGCTGGGTTCTGGAGGACTGTGGTTAAGGAGTCGGACCTCAGCCCTACCCTGATGGAGGTGACAGTCTGGAGGAAAGATCAACCTCAATCTAATAACATTTAATTCATTTAATCAGATAAAGAATTAATTACAACTGAGGTGAGTCCTAGGAAAGAAGAGTGCAGAGGGGTCTTTAAACACATGTCACATGGGACTGAACCTAGTGCGGGTATTAGGGGGCAGATCTAGCATAGTTTGGCAGGGCGTGAGGTGGTGGAGACATGATCCTAGCTCACAGTATCAGGAGCTGTCTCTTAGAAAGGCATATTATGGTGAATTCAAGGTTCTAATAAAAAGCCAGTGGGGCCTAAAGGAAGTAGTTATCAAGGGGAGTTGTTAGAGAAAAAGCTGGTGAGGGGTGTAAAGCCAGACCGTGCAATGCCCTGAAGTCATTGTGAGGATGTGCTATTTGTTCAGACTTAGGGAAAACCATAAAAGAGACTCAGAGAAAACTTCAACACAAGGAGAATGACACAACCTGACTTGTATTTTCTTATAAATGATTGTCTTAGCCCATTCATGCTGCTGTGGCAGAATGCCACAGACTGTGGTAATTTATAAAGACTGATAATGTATTTGGCTCATGGTTCTGGAGGCTGGGAAGTCCAAAAGCATGGCACCAGCTCCTGGAAAGGGCTTTCTACTGTGTCATCCTGTGCAGAAGACTAAAGGGCAGAAAAAGCAAAAGCCTGAGAGCAAGAGTGGGCTGCATTCGCTTTTATAACAACCTAGTCTTTCGATGAGAAACCAGCCCCTGCAGTAAAATTAATCCATTCATGAGGGTGGGACCTTCATAGCCTAATCACCTCTTAAGGGCTCCACCTCTTAATACCATCACAGTGGCAATTAAATTTCAACATGAGTTTTAGAAGGGACATTCAAACTATAGTAAGAATCAACACAGAAACTCAGGTACAAAAAGTAAGTGCAATAAACCCCACTGAATAAATGTAGTAACTAAGATTCCAAGATTAAGTTCCTTGCCAATGGAGAGATGTTCAGGAGAACAGTTGGTGTACACCTGGGCCCACATCACGGTATGTGTTCATGTGTGTGAGAGTTCTGTTCTTTCTATTCCCATCATAGGTGTCTGTACACGCATTTAAGACCAGGGCTTAGCCTCATTTCATTTTAATGCCAAGTTTGAAGATGTTAAGTTAGTTTCTGAACCAAAAAGTCTAAGAGAAAATTTATTTTTAATAATGTCCTCTCTTTAATGTGTGCCTATTAATTGTCTAAGGAATTCATTGGAATTTTTTTGGATAATTTTATAAGCATTTCTGCTCAAGAACTAAATGACATTTAGCAACACTATCCATTCTGAAAACCAGATTAAATAGACTATTACAACTATACCATATTCCCCACATATAATAACTTCTTTATGTCACAGTAATAATTATAGGTAGATTTTTTTTAGCATTGAAGTGGTATAAACATGAAATCTGAGAAAAATATGGTTTATGATATTTTGCTCAGTTCTGACAAGTAGGCAAACACCACTTGAAAGAAGAAAATCCATCATGGTTTATGATAAAGTAGAGGAATGACTCTCTGCTGCTTTTTCTTTGGCTCTTCCAATTCTCTGACCCATACACTGGATGAGACCAGGTCTGGGCATTCTTTCCCCAGGACATGGTATACAAAGAGTTTGTCCACTTCTAGGAACCAAAGGGGAATATTTGGACCTCATATTTGTCCTTCCAAGGAAGAAAGAATAAATAAGTCCATGCAGGAACACCTCACTTTTGTAGAGTGAAATTACTGAAAAAAGCAACAGCACATCACGGCCTCTGCAGTGATTCTAGAACAGCCAGCAATTTCTCACTTGTATTATGAACTTCATCAAAAGTGCTCTGGCTGAATTAATTGGCTGAAGATTCAGCAGTATACAGAAGCCCAAGCACCTATAGCTGCATTTTCAGACTGGCTGGCTTTAGTGTAGCAAAGCTGAATCACCCCCAAGACCTGCGTTAAGTCTTATCTCATAGCACAGAGTAAAAGAGAAACACCCACCTTCAGTTTGAGTCCTCTTGGCTTCATGGGTTTTAAGGTGACATTGTTTAGTGAGCAATTGGACAAAAGAATACAGAAGTCAAGGGAAAAACTCTAGACAAAGATACAGATTGGGAAGCCAGCAAAAGGGTATAAGAGGAGGAGACCCAAGATCCAAAGTTACAGCCCAGGAAACAGTGACTTCACACACAATAATTGAGTTCCTTTTGTTTTGTTTTAGCATCAAACTATTCATGATCTCATAGAATTCTAATTTCCCTTATCTTGCCAGCTAAACTGTTAGATCCTTGAGGCAGGAGAGTATACCATAATGCTCTTATATCCTATTATTCACCCAAAATAGAAGCTGGAATTAAGGGAACTTATCCAAATTATATCACCAGAACCCTTGAGGCAGGAGAGTATACCATAATGCTCTTATATCCTATTATTCACCCAAAATAGAAGCTAGGAATTAAGGGAACTTATCCAAATTATATCACCAGAACACAAAGCAATCGAACAGCATTAATTTAAATATTCCATTACTCACATTGATTACTCTGTTTTGTTTTATTGGCTGAACTGCCTGAATCACTGTCCACTTCCTAAGGTGAGGTCAGTCATTCCTCTTGGGGTGGAGGGTAGGGCAATGAGGGAGTCACAGGTGACACTGAGAATTTCACTTGGATGTTCCAAATTCAGGTTCCCAAATGCAGTGAGCCAGCTGGGTGAAAACTGTCATTTCCAGGACATGATGAATCATCATGCACTTGAAAAACCCTTTGAAATAGGGAACCTCCACATGAGCAGAGAATCTTCCCTCCGTCACCTCATAGAGTGATGCAACCTTTTGTAACTGATGCTGAAATGCAATTTTAGTCATGCTTACAGTTCCAAAAATTATATTTACAAGGCCAGTTTGAAGTTCTGGTTATGTTTGTTCTTCCAATCATTCCCATTCTGTTCGAATGTAAAGAATTGTCTTGTGCATACCCAAGGAGAGACCAAAAAACTTTGCAAAGCTAAGGAAGTTCACTTTATGGTATAATGAGAGAAATTGAGGAGAATGTCTAATACGAATCTTTTAAAATATTTGATCATTCGGAGTGATTTAGAAGGCTTTACAGTTACATGATTAAAGAACATATTTCATTTAACCATAGTCAATTTCATTTCATAGGAATTCTGGTTTACTTGGTGATGCAACCTAATTTTTAAGAAATTACCCTACAATGTACTTGAAGAAATTTTGCATCTGATATAAATATGTAGATTTCTCTGATAAAACCAAATACTATGAGAGAGTTAAATTCTATGCCAAGAATATCATATGGTATTATACCTTCTCTATTAAAAAATAAATGTTTCCAATTTGGAATAAAAACTTGTTGTAAATTCTTGAAATTTGAAAGTTGGTTTAACATCCGGATTCTCAGTGGGGCACCTGGTACGTTTCCCTGAAGTCTATGTACGTTAGTGAATTGGTACCACTGTTTCTTTCACAAATCTGCCTTGAAACACAGAAGAGGCATGCTGTTTAAAAGCTGGTGAAAGGTGATTGCTAGACTTGAAATAAAAAAAAGCCTAGTTTCATTTTTAAAAACAAGACCCTTCTCAGTTTGGCTGAAAAGCACAAAGCAGGACAGAGAGACTATCTCTTGTAATTGTCAGCAGATTGGCAATCTGACATAATTCGGGCAAACCTGTACTTAATTGCTAAAATATGACTTCATAGCAACTACCAGTATGTCCTGGCAATGTCAAGTTATCCCAAACCACATGACTTGACTTCGGCTTTAGAATTAAAATTGAAGATTTGTCCCAGGTTGAAGCTGTTCCTTGCGCATTCTGCAAGAGCTCCATAGACCGCACACAGGCAAACGGGATATCGTTAAAGCACTGCAGTGCCCCAGGGGTCAATGTCAGATACAATCTAATTTAACATCTTTATTAAGGATCTCGAAGAGGGAGTAAAGATGACAAATGAGGCCCAGAGTGCTTAAATGGCTTTCCAGTTAAGTGGTGGAGTCAAGAGTCGAAACCAGGGACATCATCAAAGTCCGCTCCAGTTCCACAGATGACTGCTTCATTCCCCATTCTACTCCCATTCTCTCCCTGCAGAGCCATTCAGGGCCCCAGTCAGGCTATTTCAGCAGGAACCAGGGACACTTGCCTCTTAGCCATTTTTGCTATTTCTGCTCTGTTGAGATTTGCCTCCCACTTGCTTCTGGTATATAAGGATTGTTCTTACCTGCTGCCCTGTCTTGTTACCTGCTCCAGATGACCCTTGGACCAAAAGCCTCTTATTTCAAACTAAAAATTATTCTTCATTTAAAAGCAAAAAAATAAAAAATAAAAAAAAAATCAAGTATTTGCTCACTAGTTCAATTGCTTGAATGGAATGGGGAGCAGTCTATCAGGAGACAGGGGAGGGGGGATAGTCCAGAAGACACAAGGAACAGACTGAAACATGGAGAAGTGCCAGGATACTCTGCATATCCTTAGAAGATAGAAAGTTCTAGTTGTTTATTCAGGGAGGTGTGGACTGGGAACTACAAAGGCAGACAGAATCAAGGAGCTTAAATGGGATTAGCACAGCTCTGGTGAATTCAACTTAGCCAGGGTAAGTGACCTTTTCCTATAGCTGACCCTTTTCCTTCTTCTCCTCTAACAGATGGGAAAACTGACACTGAGAAGGTGAAATCACTTCCTGAACTTTTTACAGCCACGTTGTGGTTGAAGTAATGATTAGGCCCTTAGTTGTCCATATTAAGCTGGCAGCGTATAACAGAACAGTCGACAGCTTCTGAACCCACTGGGGATAGAACTCAACTCAGTGTCTTCTGTGCAGCCTAGGAAATTCTTCCTACCTGCTCCATCCTCTCCCCATCCTCCTAATTCAGGCTCTCCCGAGTTCCAACAAGTCTGACTCCTGGACATGGTCTTTCTGAGTCAGTCCTGCCATGTCATCACTTATGTATAGAACCTTTCTTTCAAGTAATACAGGTGACAGATGATTATACACTTTATAAGATGCAAACAATATAGCAGTGTATAGAGCAAGTGTGAAAAGCTTTCTTTATCCCAGTCCCCAGATGTATTCACAATAAAATGTTATATGTGTATTGTTTATATATTTTTAAATGTTTTGACATTTTTTATTATTTTGTCATTTTTGTGACCAGTAAGGGAATCGCAACCCTTGGCGTGGTGTCACCCGCACCGCGCTCAGCCAGTGAGCGCACTGGCCAGCCCTATATAGGATCCCAACCTGTGGCGGGAGCGCCGATGCGCACCCCAGCGCACTCTCCTGAGTGCACCACGGGGCCGGCCCGACAAGTAATTTTAAACAAGCAAAAACCTTGCCTTAGAGTTCCTCATGGCATCGATCTTAGGTGAACTACACACAATGGTATGCATATGCAAAGCTTGGAGCTAGAGAGATGGTACATAACGATGGCATCTCTGGAATATTTAACTTCCCCCCTCTATCTTTGCTGCCTACTTAATAAAAGGCAGCTTCTGCTTCTCTTCTAATTCCTGCCATGATCCCTTTCTTGCTTGCAGAGTCCAGGACAGGAAGTAAAGAAGAAAAATTCCCTAGTGCCCCAGAAAACCCATTGACCTACCATAGAACCCACAATGGTGGTTCCTCTAGACAGCAAAGCTTCAGTAGCAGTAGAAAACAATCTAAAAGGCAGATGCAAGTGGGTCCAAAGGGTCTAAGATGCTGAGGTTCTAAAGCAGTAGAAAAAAACCACTTCATTCATACTTCACACAAAGAACCTCAAACCAACAGCACACAACTGTGGTGTTATCACCTCAATATCAGCAGGTCGTGGGGACAGGCAATGGGCACAAGAGGGAAGATTACAGAATCAAATAAAGATTGCGGCTACCAGGGATGAATATGCTGGAGGGTTTTCCAAGGATACCCTTGCCGATAAGGAAGAGGAATTATTTTAAATGTACTAGAGGGAATTATTAGAAACGTCAGATAAAATTCAAGTTGAAAAAAAGTGGGTTAAATCTTAAGAATTTTATTATTGTATTTTAGCCTTTTCATGTACTTAAGATGCCTAAGTACATACTAAAAGACAGTTTCATTAATTATTCCTAAGTAATAATGAATTTGTACACACTTGTCCACATGAAGCACAAAGCTCCCATTAGTTGGTTACCCAAGTTTATTTACAAGGTGGGATTTCCATGTAACCTCCCCACCATACTGAGCATAATGAACTCCACCCCACCCCACCTGAAGTTTTTTTCAAGATTAGAAAAATGTGGGACAGCCTGTGGCTCACTTGGGAGAGTGTGGTGCTGATAACACCAAGGCCACGGGTTCGGATCCCATATAGGGATGGCTGGTTAGCTCATTGGGTGAGCGTGGTGCTGACAACACCAAGGCAAGGGTTAAGATCCCCTTACCGGTCATCTTTAAAAAGAAAAAAAAGAGAAAGAAAGAAAAATGTTTCCAAAATGTCATTTTGTGTTCTCAGATACTTTAGGTCTTCTTAATGTATAATTATAAAACCCTTCAGAAGTCCAACTATAGAAATTTTTTGAATACTTTTTTTTCTCCTTACAGAAAAATCAATTCAGCTTACCTGTCTGTCTTCTTCCAAATGTATACGAGGTAAAAATCACTAATGTCACAATATATGAGATATTTAGTGCCTACTCTGTGTCAGCCCTTCTTCTAGATGGTGGGGATGCAGAAAAAAATCGGACCCAGTTCCTACCCTTAAAAAGTGCACCGTTAGGTGAGAGACACTAACCAGTAAACAGTTTCTATTGTAGACTATATTTAAGGAATGGAATTAATAATACCAGTTGGTCTTCCAGGAATGCCACAGAGAACAAATTGCTTAATTTTTAAGTATTGGGATACACATTTTTTAAATGTAAATTTCTTTCATAAAGTGAAATATTAATTTTTAGAGCATCAGAAAAGGCCAGTGGCAAATATATGGTCCGCTGATACCTAGTTCCCCTCTTGTGGGCACATAGAAAAATTGTAACTCCCTGTCCCCTTGAAATTAAGCATGACCATGTTACTTGCTTTGGTCATTGAGATGTGAGTAGAAATGAAGAGTGAAACTTCTCAGGTGCTTTTAATTGCCAGTGCTTGAATTCACTGTTACATTGCTTTGGCAATTATTGAAGAGCATGTTGATAGGAAGGTGAACTTCAGACCTATGGCCTAGAAGATAGCACTCTGGAGAGTCACTCAGATCTGCAATGAACTTTGCATGAGGTAGAATTAAATCTTTACTGTTGAAGTTACTAACATTTAGGAATGTTTATTACTGCAGCATACCCTTGCCTATCCTAACTGATACACTCGTTCATTCATTAAACTTAAGGACAGATATGAAGCACTCTTTATAAAGCAAGTGTGGCTCACAAAATATAAATTAATTCTAAATGAGTTAATTGCCAGCTAGTCAAGAAGCATTAAATACATCTTCACAAAGTACAGAATAGTTTAACCAGCCATGTGTCAGGATTTAAATTTTGTGGAATATTTTGAATTCACGACTTTTCCCAGCTCACTGTTATTCATAAGCAATGAAGATAAGGGGATCTGGTACAGAGTAGCTGTCATTCTGAGAACCAAGCACACCTATCTCTTCTATCCCACCAGGAGCCTGTGGATCTGCATCCATCCATATGTGAAAAACATTTTGAGAGCCTCTAATGTAGGCAAAATGGCTTGACTATTTCCTTTGTCAGACACTTAAAAGGGATTTTGACAAGGAAAGAAAAATACAAGTGATCGAGAAACTGTTCTTAGCATTGACTCTGTAGTTATAATCATGGGTAAAAATAAAAATAAATATGTCTAATCACAGAATAGTTTATAACGTGAAATAAAAATGAACATTCTTTTGCATTGAAGATCATTCTCTTGTATCTAATTTGGAGAGATACTTAACAAATAGCATAACAAAGGCTTACTTTCTATTATAATAAGTAAGTGATGTAGACTTAACCATCTTGCCTGATGGATTTCAGAGCATAAGAGTGACAGTCGCTCACTGTATCATCATTGAAAAGCTGCATTGTAGATGGTTTTTTTTCTAAAGACATTTTGTATGCCTCTTAAAATGAGAAAACAGACTAGCCATGAAAGAGCATTGTTGTAACTGTTTTCTTGAAGTACTATGTGCATAATTTCAAAACAACACTGGAACTCTAGCTCATAAAACTGTTGAGAATAAAGAATGACCCAGTGATTGGTGTAGACCTTGAGTCGGGGAACTGTTTTTGTGTTTTCTGGACTCAGGTTTCTTCCCCATCCAAACCTAATACTCGGCCACCAGATATAATTTTCTTTTTCTTTATTTTTTTCTTCTCACCTCCCAGAGCTAATTTTCTAAACATGAAGTTGACCTTATTCCTTCTGCTTGCACAACCTCTAATGCTTCTCAATTACCTTGTTCATAAAATTCAAATTTCCTAGTCCACTCCCCTGTCCAAAAACTCCACCATGCCAAGTGGGTCTCACTCCCCAGATATATTGTGCTCTTTCCTTCTCTTATCTGAGGCAAGTTTCTTCAGCTTCCTTTTACTCTACTGGTGAACTCATCACTCATATGGCATCAAATCATAAAACCAATGCTACTTATTTCTTTCCTTTTGCATACTGTGAATTCATATTTGATTCTATTGCTGTGTTGTAGGATATGGTTGCTATTTTTTTTAATAATTATTTATTTACTTGTTCAAATGGGCTAAGTCAACCTCTTCAATGGCACAGAATGTATTTTATTTAACTTTGCATCTTGTTCTCTTGTATCAAATAGATCAAGTGTCCATCATATATATAATCACAGGTAAATGTTTGGTGAATGAGTGAATCAATGAATGAATAGATAAGACTTGACTTTAGCTGATGATTTTACCAATGACCTGCTGTGTAACCTTGGCCAGATCATTTTATCTCTCTATGCCCCAGATTCCTGATATGAGAATGGGGGATAATAATTGCTACCTGCCATAAAAGGATGCTGTGAGGATTAATGAAATAATTTTTGTAAAGCAGTTTGAGCTCCCTGGAAGAAAGGCACTGTGTAAGAACAAAGTGTTATTATAATTACTATGTAGCATCTTTCATCTGAGAATCTCAAAGCACTTCACCAAACATTAACTCATTAATCTTCCCAACACTCCTGTAAGAGAATTCCATTACCTTCATTGCAGAAAATGGGAAAATGCAAAAGGTTAAGTGCCCTTCCCATGATGCCATCCCTCTCAAATGCCAAATCCAAGGGCAAGTTTCAGGACTCCTAGCTCAAAGACAGCCCTTTGAGCCTCAAGGCTCTGTAACTTCCCCATTCAGAGCAAGCCATTGAGCAGCTTGGGCTGGATGGCAAAGATCCAGTTGGAATAAGGGCCCAGGTTAATACCTTCCATAGAAGAAGGGGTGGGAGGGGCAGCGGAATGATGACCACAATCCTTCCCTCAACTGTAACAGTAAGAAGGAAGGATAAACAGTGCCTGCGATCAATCGCTCACCCTCCTTCAATGGCTTTGCCTCAAATCTTTTCAGCAGCCCTCTTTTAACTTGACACCTTTCTTGGATGCCTCTGTCTCTCAGCCAGAAAATGTCTCATCACCTTTGAATACAAAGGTAGCTGTTTAGCAACCAAAGAAATAATCCTAAATACTTCATTCAAAGGAGCTTTCCCCTACTAATACTGTTTTTCCTGCTGAATCCCATGAATGTTAGCTGAGACAGGTGGTACTAATCCGCCTTCTAAGAGGAAAAGGAAGAATGCTAACTATTCTGCATAGGCTTGGGCGTAGGGGGTGGGGCATAGTTTGGATTAAGACGCGTTACATCAGGAATATCTGGCACACTGGAGCCTTTTCTATTCATAGCTAACCAGAGGGGTGACATTTGTGCTTTTCTCACAGATGTTCAGTCCATGCTTCCTGGAGGCTGTGGTCAAGATTACGGGCACAATTATGTGAGTAACTTTGCTACAAACATACACAGCACGTGTGTCTCTGAGGCCCAGAAATGACAGGATTGTGTCTGGAGGTTAGGTGAATTCAGCAATCAGGATAATAATGATTCTTTCATAGCTCCTATTTCTAGGGGAAACATTACATTTCATCTTGATTTTAAATCTGGAAGAGCAGAGTTGGTTTATTATGATAAGCTTCATGCTAATGGCTCCTCTGAAACCTTGAAGGGAATGTCCTTCTACTCCCTTCAAACTTGTGACCTTCTTCTCTGCTCCGGCCACTAGCAAGCCCATAACTCTGCACTCACACACTGAGCCATGGGAAACATCGGAAACTCCAGGCCTGCTATTCCAACTTCCTCACACCTCCATGGAAGCCACCTGAAGTTATGCAAAGTGAATGAGTGTTGGAGACAAACCAGTCTGACGGTTACTCCTATCACCTCCCACTTCCCAGTTCTGTGACCTTGGACGAACTCTGGAACCTCTCTGAGCGTTCTTTTATTGTAGCATGTAAAATAAGAATGACAGGCCTATTTTGAAAGTATTTGATAGAGGACGCACACACACATTGGTTCCCAGCAAAGATTTTGCCCTTGACTGACAGGACCTCCAAAAACTAGCAGAAAACTGAGTCAAAATTCATATAGCCAGCACAAGAAGATGTGATATACTCTCAGTGACAGGATAAGCATTCCAGAGAAAGTCCCAGAAACATAGATTAGGCCTAGACAAGGTGATGACAATGGGAATCCAACAGACGGAACCAAACAGTGTCCAGGAGAAGGTAGTGCAGACCAACGTCAAAAGCCTAAACCACCAAGCCAGGAAGATCAGAGAAGGGGCAGAAAATCACCACAGGAACCAGAATTTCATAATCCTAGTCCCTGGAAAAAACTGAGATATAGAGGAGTCAAGGAACTAGGACATTGAGTTAAAAATTAGGCTAGGACCTAAGCAAGAATAAGTGTCTCATAGTGGTAATAAATTCTAATTTCTATAGTCACAGCATGGTGACGGTAGCTAATAGTGACATAGCAGATATTTCTAGAGGAGTCAAGGAACTAGGACATTGAGTTAAAAATTAGGCTAGGACCTAAGCAAGAATAACTGTCTCATAGTGGTAATAAATTCTAATTTCTATAGTCACAGCATGGTGACGGTAGCTAATAGTGACATAGCAGATATTTCGAAATCACTGAAAAAGTAGACTTTAAATATTTTCACCACAAGAAATAAGTATGTGAGGTGACGAGTATGCTAAATAGCCTGATTTAATCATTCCACAGTGTATAATATGCGTGTCATAACATCACAATGTACCCGCAATATATACAATTGTTCACTGTCAACTAAACATAAAATAAAAATAAATAAATTAATTTTCATTTTCATTTTAAAAAAAGAATGTCTGTCCCAAGGTGGCTCCATGGGGCTGGCTTTACTCCACCCCCACCCCCGTCCTCTCCTTACACACGGGGTTCCGTGGCGGTTCCGGGCCCTCTTGCATTTGCATTTTGCCCGTCCTCTACCATCTTGTCTTGTATGGACTTGTATATCGAGTGTGAACTGTTTCCCCCATGACTCACTCAGAAGCCTCATTAGAAACTGGGTTAGTGTGTGCTCCCAGGCACCACAGACAGCAAGCTGCTCCGTCACTGTGGTCACTCAAGTCCCCAGGGTACTGCTGAGCACTTTCCCAGTCACCTGTCACTCCAGGTGGGCAAGAATATCAGACAAGAGTAGATAAGAATGGGAGTGAGTTACCAGAACCCCAATGTACCACCCCACCGAGGACCAGAAAACGCAAAATGGCAATAGCATGGGAAATTGCTCCCATTCCTCCTGACGGGACAGAATTTCAGACTCAAGGGAGGGCTGAGTCTACAGATGGGAGACAGGTGGAGCCTGGCAGATCATCGCCCAAACATCAGCCCTCTGACACTCCACTGGTGATTTCTCTTGATCTCATGGCTTCAGACACTACCACTGACCAGATCACTTCCCAAACGTTCATCTCCCACCTCTAGTTTTTCCCTAGAGCCTCAAGCCCATATTTTAGAAGACCATCAGGCATATACACGTAAACATCCAGCAGACATCTTGAATTCATTAGTGTCTTACTCCACTGTTATTAGTGACAACAAATATCCCCTATATCCCAGGCTCAAGATGATGCTTTGACCTTCCAAGTTGGGGACTGAATAGACTAACAGTCAGCCCTCAGGGCCAGAGTCTGTGCATTAGCAATGCTGAAAGGCAAGTTCTTCACCTCAGCTGGAGACATTTCTGCTATGCAAGCAGTAAGGGCTAAGGCCTTCACTCAAAGGGAAGGTGGACTGAGACATCAGTGGTGTCGGTGACAATCAGAGTCTGTTCCCATGAATGAGGACACTGCGCCCTAAGCCTCCCTGAACATAGACTGAGTGAATGAGAAATGAACAAATAAAGCAGAAGCAGCTAAGTTAGCATTAGGACAGCATTACATTGGTTTCAGAAATCACACCCACCTTCTAGCTACTAAGAAGAAATTGGGAGGTGAGGGGTTAATTAACTGAATTCAGTTATAGAGAAGGAAATAAAGCCTTAGTAGCAACCGTAACTTTAAATCCTCTATCTATATATCTCCCATAGTGTCCAGCACACGTTAAGTAATTAAATATTTACAGAACACAAAAAATGCATCTTTGATTTCAGATCCAGCTTTTACTTCTCTGGAGTATTTTGTTACTTGGGAGATCTTGCTTTCTAGATAGTGACCCCCACCCCCACTACTTAGAATTCTAAGCAGTTCTTGACTTTCCAAGTGGAAAGTATGTTTCACCCAGTGACTCAGTACTGTGAGCCAGTCAGCATTGTGCAAGTACTTATTTAAATGATGGGTCTTATGTGGCACCTCATTTCTCAGCACAGAAATTAGAATAATCCCAGGTGAATCAGGTCAAATCTGTCCTAAACGAGTTTGCCAACTGAGAGTAGTAATAACAATCGCTTCCATGTATCCAGCCTTTAGGATGGGCCAGGCACTGTGCTAAGCCCTTGGCAGACTCTAATCTTCACACAACAAGCAGCAGGACCATATAATTTCCTCTTCTCAGTGGAGAGGTTAATCATACAATAAGTAAGTGGCGGAGCTGGGCTCTAAACACAGGTCTGTCAGCTCCCCGAGGGGGCTTTTCCCACCATAGAACTCACCCCCCAGGGGAATATTTGCAACTTTCTCAGCAGCCTTTAATGTGCTACTTGGTGGGATCTTTGCCAATGTTCCGAAGGTTCTCAAAAATTTCATTTCCAATCAGGCTCAGCAGAAGACACATTTTCTGTTGCAGTTTACAAACATTGAAAGTGGAAGCAAAAAGTCTCTACCAACAGAAAGGGGAAAGAAAGGAGCCACCCTCCTTGCCCAGACAGAAGAACCCAGTGGAAATAAACATGTTAACTTTTGAATAGGTTTCTAAAACACCGAATTTTCTCAAACTAGAATGAACATGTCAAAAAAGAGAAATCTCCATAGCACGGATTTGAAGAATCAAAATGTCATTGAAAATTAAGATGTTTCTGAATGAAATGGCTCTTCTGCTAAGTTATGTCTGAACATGACCACTAGAATTTCAGAATTCACTATAGGGAGATAAAAAATGTAAATGAGCTTTGCCTGGTGGATTCCAGGCTTCAGGGTTTTCTGGAGAGCGTGAGAGGAAGTTGTACTAGCTACGGTTTCATCCCAAGTAAATTAACCTCGCATTAAGGGCCAATCTTCTTATCAATGCCAAAAAGTGCCCCCAGATGTTTCTGTAACTCAGCCATTTCCAAAGAATATGATTTTACTCAGGAAAAAAAGAAAAAAAAAGAGATTCTGTAACATTTCCTCTTAACTAAACACAGCTAGATTAATTGGCACGTTCCTCAACATTGCTCTTTTTAGATTGACAATGTTCTTTCCAAAATTGAGAAAAAGAACAATTACTTGAGCATCCAGACCTGCAGTGCTTCTGCACTCAACAACTTTTATTGGCCTTTGAAATTCTTATCCCCACTTGGGGACAATTTTAATTGGACCCTAGACTTCTCAGTTGCTCACATCTCCTATTCCAAAAGGAGGGAGGATGCAAGTCCAGGTTTCTTCAGCAGGATGGCTGGCAGGTGTCTGCAAGAGAAGGCCTGCTGCTGCTTTCTTGGCTTTCAAAGTTTAAAGTTACTGCTTTAATTTATAGACAGGTCCAGACAGTTGCTATAGCCACCTACCAATGCTGGCTTTAATACATAGAATTGGAATTATGCCAAGAGGCAAAAGAGCTCCATACCCAGGGCCAAAAGAGGCTAGGGAGAGAGCATGATAGATCAGGAGGCAGGGAAAGGCAGTGCATTCTTAGCTAACACATCGAAAAGTCCAGATTGCACAGTCAGCTGGACATGGAGGGCTCTAGCATAGGCTGTGATTCTGCATAAGACACAGCCTGGAGGTAGTAAGACCTTTACATCTGTTGGCTTTCATACCATCACATGTACAGCAATAACTTGTCTAATTGTCTGTATTCCCTGCTTAAATATATTAAGGGCAGAGAATGAATAAGTTCCCTTCACCAGCTCATCCCCAATAAATGCCATGGAACCCACCAAATGGCAGGCACACAGCGTATTTTTTGAATATCAGTTGTCAAACAACCAATGATGTAGTTTTGTCTTCTGGACAGTATTCATTCATTCTACAAATATGTGTTAGGTTGCCTTCTGCTTGCCAGGCTCAGCATTAGAGGTTAAACATCAAATGAACTCTAACGAGGCAGGCCAGACTCTGTCTCCAAGATTTTACTGCAGATCAAGTGGTCCAGGCTTTAAGCTTTAAGATGCAGAGAGAGGAGGGAGACACCAGTTCAAAGGCAAGAAAGGAGGAAGGGATGGCACCCAGGTGAATGGCATGGTACTAGGATAGGCTCTCCCTGCTCTCTGCTCTGGTTTTCAGCCTGGACCTGAGTGTGGAAAGACAGTGGCCAACAGGTGTGCTGGCTCCTTGGGTGAGGTGGGGCGCCACAGGTGTCTAAAGTACTTGGTTGCAGCTCTGATAGAGAGCTGGGTCCTTGGGGAGTTTTCAGAGCCCTGACAGCTGATTCCTTCTCATTATAGGCCAGACCAGTGATTAGGAGACAGCTGCTTCTTTCATGTAACCCTTTGTCTTCCTTGGCACCTGGGCGAAGACCCTGTTAGGGCCACACAAACCCTGGGACTACAAGGCCTTGGGTCAGTCCCACCCCATCATTTATTAGTTAGTGGGCTTAGGAAAACTCCTTCTCTGAGCCTGATTCCTTCATCTATACAACGGAAAGAGGGATTTCTGCTAGTCCTTGCTTGCAAAGCTTTTTGAGGATAAAAAGTCTCACAGAGATCTTAGAGAAAAGCAAAATGTAACATGATGTGTGAGGAAGAGGATTATGTGAAGAAAATGATTTTCTTTCTAATTTTCTTCTCAAAATGGAGATGGCATTGACAATGTAGGGGTGGTGGTAAATAGCTATGATATATGAATTTGAAAGGGTATAATTGATTCTTTTGTGAATTCATTCAGCAAATTATTAAGTTCTTATTATTCACCTGTCCTATAATATCTCAAACAGAGCCCCCCCCCATTATTTTATGATGCTCTATCATCACACATAACATTTTTCCAAGTGAGGCATTCAAGGGAATGGCAGGATATCAATAAAATTACTTATTGGGAGTGGTATGGATTGGGAATTTGTAGGTTCACTCAAAAAATGGGTACCTTACTGAGCAGCTGTCATTTCTTCTTTCTGCATTATCAGCTTAGTGTTAAAACTATAAAGTTGCGGGGCCGGCCCAGTGGCACACTGCTACAGTGCGCCGCTTGGGAGCCCGGCGGCGCTCCCACCGAGGGTTCGGATCCCACATGCTCCCGCCGAGGGTTCGGATCCCACATACAGACCGGCCGCTCACTGGCTGAGCGAGGTGCGGGCACAACACCGAAGGGTTGCGATCCCGTTGCCGGTCCCGGTCCGGTACGGGCGCGACACTGAGGGTTGCGATCCGTTGCCAGTCACGAAAAAAA
>NW_007733696.1:7254-14507 GCF_000696425.1 Galeopterus variegatus | reverse complement strand
AAAAAAAAAAAAAAAAGAAAAAAAAAAAAAAAAAAAAAAAAAAAACTATAAAGTTGCTGCACGTGGATTTGAATGAAATAAAGCATGGAAGAGAAAATATAAAACTGACTCTTTAAAAAAGTAGTTCTCAAAATGTAGTCTGGGGACCTGTGGCATCAGTTTCAGTATCACCTGAGCACTTGTGAGAAATGCAGATTCTCAGGCCCTATAACAAAGCTGCTGAATCTGAGACTCTGAGGCTGAGCCCAGCAAACTATGTTTTAACAAACTCCTTCAACAGTTCTGATACACCACTGCTGTGAAGCTTTCTGATGCTCCTAAGTACAGCGAGGTGAAAAACTTAAGTTTAGTGTGAAGCAAACTGTCTCAAGATGGATGAAACAAAAAAGTTTAATTTATCATTCAGTAGCAAGGAAAGTTTTCATAATTATTTGGAAATACTTTATGCACCACCTTAAATAAAATAGCTTTGATCATCAAAAAACTATCATGGCTATTATATTTTCTCTCTCTTTAAAATTAATGAAATATAAAAAATTCTGATAGTGACTGAATGGGGAGTAGAGGGTGGGCAGTAACGATCTCAAAAGAATATTAATTTTTGCATCTCTTCTTAATGCTTTAGTCAGTGATGGTCAAAATCTTTTTGTTCTAAAGGGTCAAAGTAGTATTATTAATAAAGGTTTTGAAATAGAGAGAAATGATTTAGAAAAGATAAATTTATGATTTTGAATTTCTTCATTCGAAAAGAATGATTACATTTTGTAGTGATGACTATACTAATTATCCTGATTTGACCATCACATATTGTACACAAATATTGATAGTCAACTCTGTATCCCACAAATATTTATAATCAATTTTTTAAAGTTACCAATATTTGATGATAGTCTAATTTTTATTGTTTTCTTGAACACTGTAAATAATCATCTCAAATAATAAGTTTTTTAGCCATGGAAACACAGAAGATAAATAAAACTTGTCCTAAATTCTTAAATACAAATCTCAATAACTAACAATCTCTACAAACCCTCATCAAAGCAAAAAAACAAAAACAAAAAAAACCCAAACTAAGTTAAGTTCTCTGGGTTTTGCACTTTAAATAGAAGAGAATGATAAAGACCTATCTAAATGAAATGCTTTCTCTTTGTGTTAGGCTATGTGGACATGAAGTCGCACCCAGGAGTATTGCTCAGGATCAACCACTCTGGTTCCAGGCCCCTGGATTTCAGATGTGAGAATGTGGTAAGTTCATTAGAACTTCGGAAAGCATTCATCCTAAAATTGTTCTGAATTCCTAAAGTTGTTTTGTTTATTTACGGGAAACTTCTAGAGGGATTTTTCAGTATTTATATATATATAAATAGAGGCACAGACAGAATCAACTGGTGCTAATATGTCTAATTCAACAAGTGCTAATGTGAAAATAATGACAGCTACAAATTAAACAGCTGGTGCTGTGCCTGATTTTATTTGTCCTTAATGTGAATATAAACAGATCTGTGCTATGTATAGATTCACATCTAATCAGATGAGGTCTATATAAAACTGTCCTTTGGAGCATCTATAAACATTAATTCACAGTCCTGGATTATAATAACTCTTTCACTTCACCGTTTCTAGTTCCCATTCACCATTTTTTTATCATATAAATCTATCTTGAAAATAATGGCACAAACGGCTGAAGAGTGTAAAAGTCAGTGTGTGGGGGTGCTAATTTAGCTGAGTTAATAGTGACCAGTAGTTCTGATATGCAGTTTCATTAGTGTGCTCTTGCTGAGGAATGATTCCATAAGGATCCTAAAATGTGATTTCATTGTCAGTGTCATCCGCCAAATTTTCACTGCTCATCTACTATGAGTAATATGATATTGCTTTCTGTCTTTACTAATATTGCATCTAATGATTCATCACTGAGGGTAGTAAAAGGGCCAGTGAATTTAGCCCTTAACTGGACTTAATTGAGAAATTAACAGAGAACTATACATTTAACTGAGAAAATTAATTCTTTCCCTTATAGCATCTGAGAAATGAAAGCCAGCTATTGACCTGGGTCTTCTGTCAGTTCACACTTTCTGTCTCACATTAGGCAGTATGACATTGTAAGTTATCCAAAGAATTTGATGCATCTTCCCATTTAAGAAGGAAAAAAATGATAACATCATGCCCTGGATTGACCAGTTGTTTCTTCTAATTGACTGAAATAATCAGGTGTTCTGGAATCCTGTCATTTGAATTGTCCCAGCAACACAAGCAATATGGTCAAACCAGTAGACTTACAAAACTAACTTCATAAAGCTTGCTCAAAACAGTTAAAATATCCAGTGAATTTTACATCCAAAAGAAATAAATATGCCTTAGTATAACGATTGAACTATGAGAATGTACAGTTGTAAAAATGTTACAATAATCTAAATGTCAAAGTGGGGGATTAACTAAATAAAATATAGTTAGCCGTAAAATGAAACACTAGACATATTCACCTTAATTATTTTCCATAGATGACATGGAAAGATATCTGTGCTATATTTAAGTTAAAAAGCAGATTACACTACCATATTTCAATATGACTCAATATTTCTTTAAAATATATGTGTGGTATGTTTATACATGTTCTCTAAATTGTTAGAAGAGGTCATTATATTTCTTCAGTTCATATTTTTGTATTTACTGTATTTTTCTAATGTTTCTTCACTGATTATGTATTGCTATAAAAAAGAATAAAGCAACACATAGTAGTTTTATATTTTTAATGAGGTACATTTCTTGGGACATGATTACGGAAAAGTCTAAAACTGTCGACAAAGCCAAAAAAAAAAAAAAAAATCCCAAAGAGTGGTCTTTAAGTGTATCTGTTATTTCTCAGGAAGAAAGCTTCATGTGTGAGAAACTCCCCCTGCATCTGGCAGAGCCTGCCTTGTGTTGTTCCTACAATGTTTGCTGCTTCTTTCTTGGCATTAAAAAGATTACTGTAGTTTGCAGAATGGTCTCCTCATTGCTTTTTGCTTTTGTTTAGTGGGGTATCAGAATTTCTGCCTATGGCATTAGAGTACTATACAGGAAAGGTAGACATCAACTTGTAAACAGCATTAAGTCCTAAACGTTTGTTACTAAATTGGTGCTTTCGATCTCAGAATGCATTTTCCCATAAAAACCATTACCCACTATTGTTGTGTTCCGAGACCCATAACCCATATAAACTTGGAGACTTCATTGTTCTAATGGGGAATGATCAATTGGAGCCTAGCCAGCATTTGTAATGGGTATTCAGAGAATTGGCTTGGGCAGCCAGAAATCAAGGACTTTTCTCCCACCTTTTCCTCCCCCACCTCCTTCCCCTGTTTCTAACAGACACTTGGAAGGGTGGCCTCCTGGTCCCTGGCAGGAACCACCAAACAGCCAAGGGCAGAACCTAGGAGGTAGCAATGAGAAGGAAGAGGCTTGACAGGAGTGTGCCATCTGGGTGAATCCTCTAGGCAAAGGGCAGGGCTCCAAGGGTCAAGGTGAACTTCTCAGAGCTGGGCTTCAAGAGCATATCTTGATCCTGGACCAAAAGCCAGGACTCTGATTCCTAATTCAGCTCCTCAGCAGCTGGGTGACCTGAAGCCTTGGCTCCCTGAGGTCCGCCATGCAGTGAACTGCAGCATGGGCTGCCTTTCTCTTGCTTTTCCAGCATGAACTTCACACATGCCCTTTTTTGATTTTCTTAGGATTATCACTGCTTACAAAATAGGAACAACAGTGATGACAAAAATAATGCATAATTATATCGACCTACAGTTCTATAGATTAAAAAGCATTTTACGTACATAAGCTCATTTGTCCCAGAAACTCGCAGGAATTATGTGTTACCTGATTTTTCTTGTAATTTTTAGGAACAACAATATCACGGGCATATGAAATGTAAATCTTACTGCAGTTCTTTGTGTTTTCAATAATCCATTTCCATGGAAAACCACCTTGGCATTTTATCCAAGGATATGGGACTCTGCAGAGCAGGCTGGAGCAGGGAAGGAAAAAGACACCCAGGATGCTTCTGTGATGCCTCTGGGGCTGGGAGTGAGAAGAGATGAAGGGGAGGGTGCAAAGGGAGCAGTCCTAAAGTTAATCCTTCTCCTTCCCGTGGTGCAGACTTCATGGATCAGGAAGGACCAGAGGAAAAAGGAAGGTGGAAAAGAAAAGGTCTTTTGACCAACTGGCTGGTGGACCTATGTCCAGGTGGCCTTTTAGTATGTAAAAGAATGTGGAAAGTTTGTATATAATGGAATGTGTTTGTAGTGCTAAGTCACTACAGGACAGCCTGCACTCAGTTTTGCAAACATCTGCTTGGAGTTGACCAGAAATATTTCCTCACACATAGACTTCTACCACTGCTTAACCACTCCCTCTAGACTCTGTTGTGGGTCCAATGGACTAGTCTCTCATTGACATTGTAGGAAGTATGTTGGCTGAGATCACAAATTTGCTCTTATCATGTAGTGATACTATTTATTACAGCACTACTCCCTGCACTAAAAGAATCGGGGTCAATCTATATGTGTTAAATGGAACTCTAAACAATTTATGTGGGCATGTGGGCATGCATTCATGGGCACCCATAGAATGTGGAGAGGATCCAGAAGGCTCAATAAAGACAATTATGGTATTTGTCTATTGTATACAACAAAGATGGAAAACAAAGTCAGAAAAATAGATTGAAAAGTTACCTCAAATTTCTACGTCATTGTGCTTAAATATTGAGTGTTAAAAGGATGTATACCACTTTGATTGCATCTAAAATATGGAAAGGCAAAAAAATAAAATTCATGTGAATTATCCTAGGCCAGCTGCTCAAGGTGTGGTCAAAAATTAGCCTGTGGTGCTTGTGAAAAAAGCCTGCACTCCACCTCGAGCCTTCTGAGTCAGAATCTCTGGGGGTGGTTCCCGATATCCATATTACTAACAAACCCTCTGAGTAAATTTAATGTGCACCCAAAATTGAGAAACACTGAAGATGACCATCATTATCAAAAATGTACAGCCGAGACACCCAGTTCTCTATTATTAATTGTATAGTTTTGTCTTGTTTATATTAAGTATGAAATATTAGTTGATTATTCCAAGCACTGTAACAGACACTTCCGTGCTTTTATTTTTATTTTTTTCCTTGAAATTCCACATGTGGAAAAAATATGTTCTTTGAAAGCATACATGTAACTTCCTTATTCTCTATGTTTTTAGGTATAAATCTTTACAAATATGTAGATATCTGTTGATAAGAATATATTAAATATTTCTGTACCAGCTTAGGTAAATTTCTATATATTAAATTATATTTGCTCATAAAGTTAAATTACAAAAATAAATCTTGGATGCATTGCTGCTCTAGGTACAATGCAATGGGACTTAAAATTTAACAAGTGTCAACGTAATAATATGTACATATTATATGTAATGTGTCATAAGAATATAGAACCATCTTATTAAGACTTCTATAATGATAACTGTTAATCCTTTAAGTTCCATTAAGAGACCATCCCATTAAACACATATATAAAAATATAGCTGAAGTGGTGTATATACAATGGAATATTATTCAGCCTGAATAAAGAAGGAAATTTTGCCATTTGAGACAACATGGATGAACCTGGAGGACATTGTGTTACATGAAATAAGTCAGGCGCAGAAAGACAAATACTGCATGGTGTCATTTATATGTGGAATCTAAAAAAGTTGAACTCATAGAATTAGAAAGGAGAGTGGTGGCTTTCAGAGGCTGGGGTGGGGGTTGGACAGAGAAAGGGATGATGTTGGTTGAAGGGTACAAAGTTTCAGTTATGCAGGATGAATTTATTCTGGAGATCTATGTACACATGCGACTTTAGTTGATGCTACCGTACTGTGTACTCGAAGTTTTCTGAGAGCATTGATCTAAGTGTTCTAACCACACGCACACAAAGGCAAGTGTGTAAGTGACGGATATGTTCATGAGCTTCACTGCAGTGATCATCTCAATGTATGTGCATATAGAAACACCACGTTGTACATCTTAAATATATACAATTTTTATTTGTCAATTATAACTCAATATAGCTGGAAAAAATATAGCTGAGGATATTACATTGTTATTTATAGTTGAGGATATTATATATTATATGTACATATGTACAATGCATTTCCCAGTTTTGTGAGTGAAGACAAGTAGATAATCAGGAAGGACGGGAAGAAGAGGAGAACGAGGTAAAGCTATAGCAGGAGGGTGTCTGGTTTGGAGATCTTGATGACCAAGTGCTACTCACAGCACCAGAAGCCCAGCTGCCCAGAGTGTCCCATCTCTAAATGTCCCACTGTGCTCATGAAGAACTGGTGACAATCACTTCTCTACAGTTCCAAATTTGGCACCTCACATAGTCTCAAATGTTTTCTCCTCTGCTGCCCTGAACACTGGCTCCCAAAACATGTGTTTTAAAAGTCATGTTAATAATAACCCAAGGTTTTGAGCAGAACTGGAGTTTACCTGCTCCCTGTCATATCTAGAAGAGCCTGGTCCAATGTCTTCTATCTTTTTTTTTTTTTTAAAGATGACCGGTAAGGGGATCTTAATCCTTGACTTGGTGTTGTCAGCACCAAGCTCAGCCAGTGAGTAAACCGGCCATCCCTGTATGGGATCCGAACCCGGGGCCTTGGTGTTATCAGCACCACACTCTCCCGAGTGAGCCACGGGCTGGCCCAATGTCTTGTATCTTTGTTGTCAATTTAATCATCGTTTCTACAGGGCTTGCAAGGTTCTTCAGCCAGGGACAAAGGTGGTGTCATCAGGATTGCATGCTATTAGCAATTTTAGTCAGAGAAGGTACGACAGTACCTGTTGAGGTCAGATTCATTTAGCATAATAAAATGCTAAAGCCACATATTGGGCCAAAAAACCCCCACTACTAATGTAAACTTAATCAACATCTGATGCACAAAATAATATTTCTTGATTTATTTCTTGAGCACTTGCTACAAATTAGGCCTGTGGTGTTCTTTATATGAATACCATTAGAAATTCTCATCATGACCCAGTTAATCAGATCATCACCCCAACATTAAAGACCACAAAACTAGGGCACAGATGAGTTGGAGAACATGCCTGTGCTGAGCGAAGCTGGTAAATGGGAAACCTGGGATTTAAATCCACAACCATTTGTCATTAAAGGTTTTTAATTTTCCTCCATAGCTCACTATTTTTTACAAAAATATTTAGCGCTTACAGCCACACCATTGCCATTTTG
>NW_007733696.1:5030-6806 GCF_000696425.1 Galeopterus variegatus | reverse complement strand
CCATAGCTCACTATTTTTTACAAAAATATTTAGCGCTTACAGCCACACCATTGCCATTTTGCTTTACCATCATCCTAAAATCTTTTCCCAAACTAGGCATTTAATTGCTTGAGGTTCCTACAGTTGACTAATCTTCTCATCTGCTATGGCTAATCCACAGTATCTTCTTCTTTTCTACCAAGTTCTATTAATTATGTCATCAAATTTTTATTGAGCCCCTATCATATGTCCCCCTGTGTCCACCCAGCTTATGAAGACACATTTTTTTGTAGAAACTTCTTAGTCCATCTGCTACACTCATCAAAAATGTAGACTGACTATAACTACTAAATCACTATTTTGCAGCTTTGGATAGCAGTCTCCCATTAGGGATATCAGTTTCGTGGTTTGCCACTGGCACTTATTTTTAAAGAGAAATAGAAAGCAATAGAAAATATCAGTGTGCACTGCTGGTAGTAAGGCAAGCATTACTTTGGAAACTTTTGTTTCAATTTTACAGGTGCATTTGCATTTATGTTGCAGTGTAAAATATATTTTTTACTGAGAGTCTCTGCCAACATTGTTTGAAAAACACTTCCCTGGACTAAAGGTCCTTGAGAGTAGAGAGTATGTATGTTTTCTATATCCAATTAAGCACATCACTGCAGCTCAGATGTGTGGGTATTTACCCCTAATTTTGAGAGAAAGGTCATTGCTCGCTGATTCTGAATACCGACTGTGAGATTTGCAAATGATGTTCTGATGTTCCTGATGTGATTGTTTATTCCTCCATTTATCAATGAGTTATCAGACAGTGGGCTGTCTAGGTAGCTTGCTTCAGTGACTTTTTGTAAAACAAAAAAATCTTACATTAGCTATGCACTCATTTAATTCCTTTCCAAAACACTTTTTATCATGTGGACATGGTCTTAGCACCTTGAATGTTAATTATCCACTTAGATGGTACTGGTTATTCCTGTGGGGAAAATATATTTAATGAGTAAGTCTGGGGAAAAAACATTCAAAAATATACCTTTTCAGTATGATTTATGCAAAGCCTGTTTTGGAAGTCACATGGGATAGAGAATTCCAGGTCAAACCCCAGATTTTTGCCCTATTTCATGCTTACACCCAAGTTCCATGAGTCTAGACTTTCGATTGGTTAAATTATGTATGTGAATGAACCTCTAAATTATGTCAAGTTACAAATAAGTGAACCCTAAACAGGAATATTGTAAAATATGGAAACTACACCCCATCCTCCACAATGTATATCCAAGGAATTTTAGAGTCAATCTCATGTATCAAGTGGAAAGTGGCTTTGAAGTAAGAAAAACTCCAGGTTGGTTGGAGTTGGGGGAAGGATGAGAGAGGTTTTTATAAAAAATGAAGGAAACCAGTTTCAAGAAGAAATCGGTGCTAGAAATTGGGCCATCAGCACTGCCCAGTGCTAAGACAGAGCATTGGAGATTAAAGGATGGAAGCTCACTCTCCTCTGGATGATGGGACAACCCCTCAGTGCTCAATGGATTAAAAATCAACTCTGTTTTTGCTTGTTCTTAGTCACAAATTGTTTTGGCCCAGAATAAAGTCAAACAGTGTGGATGGAAAAAAAAGTTGCCAAATATTCATTTCCTTTGGGACTTCTTGCCTCCTATACAACGAGGCTGGGCTTGCTTGGGTGGATTATTATTCAACGTTTTCTTTCTCCTTACCACTTATTTTTTTGCAAAAAAATCTCTGTAAGGCTCAGCCTAGAAGTATGCATGGATTACAAATCATTGGATTTCAATCTAT
>NW_007733696.1:0-4157 GCF_000696425.1 Galeopterus variegatus | reverse complement strand
ATCTCTGTAAGGCTCAGCCTAGAAGTATGCATGGATTACAAATCATTGGATTTCAATCTATGATTGGAAAGAGAAACCTGGCTTTTGAGTTGCAGGCACTGAGACCTCACAGTGTTATGACTGTCTGCAACACCAAATTTGGAGCTAAGAATGTGATCAGACAAATGACAGATATGCCATAAAAAGTGTGATAATTTCGTCTGAAATCTTGCAGGATTACAAACTTTAAGTGACCTACATAAGTACAGAATTTTAAGGTTGTAAATAGATAGCTATTCCCAAAAGCCCTAAGAATATCCAGGCTGACACTTCCCCCACCTCCTCTCACGTGTTGATTGAAACACAGAAGAGACTGGAGGAGAGCAGAGGAAAATCTACATACAAGGGCCACCTCCCCCTCTCTATTACCACAGCACTTTATCCAAAGTATTTAAATACTTGTTTCACGTACCATCATTCATCCCATCCTCAGTGACATAAAAGAGACCTGGAAGAGAACATAGATTTATCACTATCAATTAATTTTTTTCTTCACCAAGACATTTCTGTTCATGACTTTACTTATCATTGAATAAGTCACCTTCCACATGGTAACTATAGGGGGAAATACTGTTAAAATTTATTTTTCTTTTATCTAGCCACCTGGTCTTATGGAATTCCAAACAAATGGCATGAAGAGAATCTGGTCACCTCAATCTGTAAGACATTATAAAACAGGCAGGATATATATACANAAAAAAATATGTTCTTTTTTAATCTAAGTCCTACTAATTGGTTTATTTCTCAGAGCATAGACACTGTCAACACTTGAAAAAATATGCAACCATTTACTTAAAATCATGCCCTCTGGTTTCTTGCTAAGAAGGATCATGTGACCATCATGCGAGAGAAGCTCTCCAAAATCGATCTCAGATTCTCACCAAAACTTCTATGATTATCACCAAGACTTGCTCTCACAGTTACAACACCCCAGGTGAACAACCCCTGACCTTCCAGGGGGCCCTCCCCGGTTCACTTTGGCCTCTGATGAGTTAATATGTGCAACAGGACTGCACATGTTTGGGTAATTTACTTATTAAGAACATTAAAAGTTTTTGGCTCTTTGACATCCAAAGAAAAAGAAAAGCAATCGAGTGACTCCTGACCTTAGCTTATCAGATGACGGGTGTCATGCTGTCAAGGCCTCATCGCTGACCATGTGAGAAGGCCACATTTTATAGGTGTTTACAACAGTTTAAGGTTCATGCTGCCAATCTGTGTCAACACCAGGCGATGCAGGGCAACTAGCCGGTTAGTGGTGTCGGGCACAAAAAAAAAAACAATGGAGACAAATCCTTATCTTACTAAAGATCATAGCTTTTCTTTTATGTTGTACAGTTTTTTAAATCTAAAGGAACAAACAAAACAGAGGAAAGCAGTCTTCCCTTGTACATTTCCCTAGGTGCTAATCAATAGTTCAGTGACAATTGCTTTAACTATTTAAAGTACTACGGAGTTAGCAGTTACACAGCCTGAACTCTACAGGTCCCCGGAGAAGGTGTTCCCAACTTTTGGCTAACTCAATGAACTATTTTTATTTTTTTATGTTTAGCCACAGTGTTTTAAGAGAGAAGATTATCACTTTGTTCCAGTGAAAAGCTTAAGCAAGNGACAATTGCTTTAACTATTTAAAGTACTACGGAGTTAGCAGTTACACAGCCTGAACTCTACAGGTCCCCGGAGAAGGTGTTCCCAACTTTTGGCTAACTCAATGAACTATTTTTATTTTTTTATGTTTAGCCACAGTGTTTTAAGAGAGAAGATTATCACTTTGTTCCAGTGAAAAGCTTAAGCAAGCTTTTGAGCCAGTTTTGTGGAGTGTGCATGCATTGACGTGGTGTTTCATGCACACACATGCACCAAGTGCACCCTCATTTTATCTAAATTGCAGGCAATAGCAATACAATATCCCCATATAGTTGTTCTCTGTCTGGAGTCAGTGAGTCTGGGTTTAACTTAGGTGAAAATATGTTATTTTGGTCACTTCAGAAATGACCATATTTGAAGTGCATTTGAAGATTCTGGTTGATGAAGAAAAACATTTGTATAACTGAAATGTCTAATGTCCCATATCCATATTTTTTATCAGGTATCATGAGAGAATTTGAGAGCATCTGTGTCAATGTTTCATGCCTGAATACCTAGAAAACACTTCATTTGTGGGAGGTTAACTCTTCTGAACATTCAACTTTATCTTTTCTACTTTCGACTTTAAAAAAGCATCATGTACTAACAAAATCTTTGTGTAAACGATATCTCTCTAAATTAATGTCTTTAGCCTGACATACCACTAAATTCCATGGTTCTACCCTAAATCTAAAATCTTTAATTTAAATTTAATTTTTTGTTCATGCTGCACTCTGATGAAACTGAACTCAAAAGTGGATAATTTGGCATTACAACTTTGGTCCTATGAACACATACAGGGTAGGAGGTTCACTCACACTGTACTCAGATGCCTAATGAAAAAATTGGCTCCTTCGTTTGCCACAGGTCATCTAAGCCTTTTCAGGAAACTTTCTTCCCACATACACAACCCCTACAGAGCCCACTGGGTCATACAGGAAGAGAAGAAAAAGTTACCTTGCCAAGATTCAGAATGAGTGCCATCTTCAGTTGAAGGCGTCACTTTATAGTAACTAAGCTTCTCTCAGATAAATGCTCAGTTTGGGGGGCTTCTTCCCTTTCCCTCCTGCTCCTCCCTGAGATGGTGTCTGTGTATGAGGAAGTCTGTATCTTCAGGGCAGCAGGAAGAGAGAAGATCAGATTTACATGGTGACTCTAGATACATCCAACATCTGATAAGGATTGGCTGGTCTAGCCTGATGCCTGGACAGGCAAAATGTCTTTTCTCACCTGCTGATGTGTCATCCTCTAGTCTCAAAGGGTCCATGGGCCGTGGCATTTTAACTAATGTTAGCCCTCTGCTAGTGCATAGCCCAAACCAACACACCCACATCTCATTATGGAGGACTGTGGGAATGTCTGAGACTCAGTAGAACTCATGCTGAGCACAAAAGCAGTAGCCTTGAGTACATCTTTCAAGCCCAGATGTCACCATGTGGCTCCAGCATGAACCAGGCCTTTTATTGTGGTTTCCCAGACTGTGTATGAGAGTGTGCAAGGTCCCCTGCCCTTGACTCCTCTCAACACTTCTGATCATTTCTAACACAAATCCAGATCTGTTCCTCCTACTCTTCCCCCCATTATTTATTCTCCTGTTTTTCCTTTTGCCATAATGATAGAATTTTAGTTCTCCACATGGCTTCCCTGAATAACAATTACATTTTTCACCTTGTTTTACATCTAGGTGGTCAAATGACTCATCAACGGGGTATACATAGTCAAATTTGGAGCATGGCCTTCTTTACCTCTTTTTTTCTTTACTGGCCGGGATGCAGATGAGGTGGACAGAGCTAGAGTAGCCATTTTGGACCATTAGGCAGCCTTGGAATGGGGATCATGGTAGAGCAAAAAGACAGGTGAAGTTTGAGTCCCTTATACTGAGGAGTCCCATCCCATCCTTGAACTGCCCTTCTCCAGGCAACCACATGGGAGAGAAACATGTTTCTATTTTATTTCCTCCATTGCTTATATTTCTCATCACTCAACATCAAGCCTAATCCTGCCACTCACCTCTGTTTCCTCCTTTCTCTTACACTCTACCTGAGTCCAAGGGGAAATTTCTCTCCATCATCCTGCCTTGTAGAGACGTCCTTTCTTGAGGAACCCTAAGTCTCATGGCTCAGCAGTTTTGACAGAAGCGAGGGTTCTCCTTTCAAGATACAGATGATCTCATCTTCCAGGTCTGACTCCTAAGGACTTAACCAGAATTGAAAGGAATTTAGAAAGTTATTTCCCAATAAGGTTAACTTGCTACAAACTCAACAAAATCCTATACCTGGTGGTAAAGGCTAAGTGTTGTGTCCATCTTTCTTTTGTAGTCCCATTGGAATAACTGTGATCCTCCCAGAGGTAACTGAGTATTACTTATGAAATGGGGTCGGCGGAAGGGGTGGTTGTGGGAAGGTAAGTGGGAAATCATGCTCCAGGGAAAGGGGAAAGAAAGGACATAAATATATGTTTAAATATCATCACCATTCAAATATGCATGTATG
>NW_007733695.1:91399-106057 GCF_000696425.1 Galeopterus variegatus | reverse complement strand
AGAACCACCATTGCCAGGGGCATTTTTTTCCCTACAATATATCAAGAGGCTCACAGGGGGTACTGGTGCATGAGGCTCTCACCCAGCCCCTTCCTCTCACTCCAGAGGAACTGGAGGCCATGTCAGCTAAACCACTGCTCATAGTCCCCCAGCTGCCACACGTGGAACCAGGACGGAGCTCAGGTGTCTGGACTGTAGCTTGCTCCGGCACCTCCTCCTTTCTTTTTTCTGGATGGCATCCCACAGAGCCCCTCACAGCTTCCCTCCTGGACTTTGGCTCAGGTCTGTATTGCCTGACTCCTATTCCTGTATTCCTAATCTGTTTCTTCAAGGTATTCTTCACACTGACAGCAGACAGCCTTTCTCACAACACCCCTCATCTTTTCTGCCCCACTCCCGCATTTTCTTTTGTTCTCAGCTATTACAAAAAAAAAAAGTCCAAACTTATTTCTTCCAAAGAACCTCTGATTTTCAGCCACGTATTTGCCACCATCATCCCCCGCAGCGCCATGGGAGACACTCCCCTTTCCTCGCTTCCAGCTTTCCCTGTTTGCTCATACTTGGAAAGTCGTCTACCCAGAGCTTCTTAGCCCTCTAGTGCTCCCTGCCAAAGTCTTCCCTCTCCTTCCAGGCCCAACATAAATACTCTCCCACATTACCAGGTGGGTTACGAGGGGTGGAAAAGGGGATGAGGGTAAGGAAGGAACTGGTAAAGGGCCACAAACAACGATGAAATAGTATATTATTGAATATAATAATTATTCTGATTTGAGCATCACATATTGCTCACGAGTATCAATATTCAATTCTGTACCCCACAGATATGTATATTCAACTATGTTACAATAAAAAAAAAATTAAAAGCTATAAAACTAGTTTAACAGGAAGAAGTGCATCAACAAATTTTTTTCTTATATCTAGTTCTTGATAACTTACATTTTACAAAATTAAATGCTTTAGGCCCAGAGAAGACTCCTTACTGCTCTTCTCTGATCCTCTGTTTTGGAAATTCTAAAATTCAAAGAAGCAAAGATAGAGTCTAAAAGATCTTCATCACCCATTTGTCTTTCAAGAAGTAGATGTAATAATAAACCCTAGAACTGGGGTTCCAGGCATTTGCCTGGATGTCATGGAATAGGTGAGGAGAGCTTGGGCTTTTAATTGGAAGACTTGATCCCAAGAGAATGAAGGGTGGGCTGGAGATAATCATGCCTAGATGTTTTCCTTGTAAAAAAAAAAAAAGAAAAAAAAAGAAATTGTATATTGTTGAATATGCTAATTATCCTGATTTGAGCATCACATATTGCACACAGGTATTGGTATTCAATGCTCTATCCCAGAGATATGTACAGTCAACTATGTTACAATAAAAATAAATAAATAAAAATATATTTTATTCATGTTGCGTATAAAAAAATACTCTCCCTTTCTAGCGACTTCCATCAGAAGTAACCATTCCCTTCTCTGACTTCTCATGGTGTTATGGATGTTGCTTTCCATTCAGGGGTGGGGTCTTACTCATCTCGAAATGCACAGAGCCCAGCCCTATGCCTGGCACTTTGTAGGTAAGCAATAAGTGTTGATTGGCCAAGAGAATGAATGGACTACGGAGGGGGCGACCTGACCATGTCCAAATGGCCTGTCCTGACCAGGTTCTTTGTAGTCTTCATAAATTCAGAATCTTCCACTGATTGGCTGAGGTAGGTAGAATTTTTGAGTCTTTAATTCAAAATATAGTAACAAATATAAGGATTGGCTAGTTAGCTCACTTGGTTAGAACATGTAGGTGATAATATCAAGGTCAAGGGTTCAGATCCCTGTACTTGCCATCTGCCAAAAAATAAAACAAATGAAATATGCCCTTCATTTATCTTTCTCTGAGTGGAGAGAGAGTAACACACATGGCACCATGAAGGGTAATCCCAAAGATACATCAAAGAGAAAAACTGATTTTGATGGTCAAACAACTAAAACTGTCTCTCATCATGGTTATGATTATTTATTGGGTTTATTCAGAGATATGGAAACTGTTCATGCTTTTGTACGTACTATAAACTGTAACTCTCTGAAACCATCTTCAAGGTCAAGTCAAATAGTCTAGACTTTGGTTGACATGTAATAGACTGACCTTATTAAAAGAGCATGAAAATAAATCCTTTGAGGTCTACTATGGGTAGATGTCGGACACCTGAGACGCATTCTTCTCTGGGGAGTGTGGGCAGCAAATGAGATGAAGTCAAATCTCTTATTTCATTTCGAAATCTAGCCAGGCTCCAGAAATTGGACCCTTCCCATCTTCCCCTTAAGTAACTAGTCGCATGTTCCAGCTATGGAATTACCCTGATAACTGACGCAGAATGATGTTTTCTTGGCTCCAGCCCTTCACATCGGTTGTCCACCCTGCCCATGTTCCCCAGGTAATGTGCAAACACCGTTCCACTTTGCTTCCTCTAACTACCGCCAGAGTCATGCAGAACGGTCAAGAGAGTCACTATTTCCATCACTGCCCGCAAACAATTTTCTCACTTAAACCACATCTCTCCAGCCCTCCCCTCAAAAAACAACCCAAACTGAGAATATGTTTTCTTAAAAAACCTCAGTCAAGTATCTTGGCTGGTTTGCCATTTTCTTTTAGGAGATTCCAGGAAACAGGGATGCAGGGGTGCTAATGATCCCCAGCTCGGCGATTCCAGACATGACCCTCCCATCCTGAGAAAGGGTAGCTAGGGGTCAGGTGCATGGGTTTTCTTTTGTTTTCTGTTTCTCCCGATACACACAAAAGCATACATTTATTTTTTTCCCTCATTTCTCTCAAGGAAATGATTGTTTTTAAGAAAACTGGTTGCACATGAGTGTTTCTTCTCTCTTAGGTGAAGATGGTGACAATTACGGGAAACTTAGCTAGTTGTTTCTGTGCAGTGATAGAACCTTGAGGCATCTTGGCAAAGACACCACACTCTTTCCTGTCTCTGGAAATCCCCTCCCCCATCCTGTCCCCATATCAGCATGGTTGTGCTCCCCAAGGTTTCATCAGCAGACACATTTTCCTTCCCAGAGCCTGGCATATCTAGGAATCCCTCTTTCCTTCAAACCATTGGACTGAAGTCAAGGTCTAAAGGACACACCTGCCTCATTTCCTCTCCTACCCTCAAGGTGAGACGTCTCCAGTGTCCTGAGCAGCAACAAAATCAGTGGCCTGTTTTGTCATCACCTCACAAAGGGCCCTACACATGGGAACCAGCAACCTCTGAGACAGGTTGAGTTTCTGGAGACTTCAGCAAAGAAAATTCCTAAATGGAAGCAATACACCAATACCATCTCTTTCTCCAGAAAAGACTCCTCAGGAATTCCAGCAGGTGCTGACATTTTCCCCTTGGAACCAACTTTAAGGAAATAGGAGGACGCATGGCAGAGGGGATTGCTCTTGTCCATTGTCTGTGTCACAAAATCACCTTTCAAGTTCTGAGACTTTCTTCAAATAAACCTCTTTCCTTCTCCCCTAAACTCCTGCTCTCATGAAACACACTTCATAGATGGGGCTTCCTATATACACAGGGAAACAAATGGTAAACACCATTGTGACCAAACAGGAGCAAAGCATCTTTGAGATGATGAGTGATTCTGTCTAGGGAGATGTCTCTGACCACTATCCTTGCCAGAGAGACCCTACCTAGCATCAGGAAAACAAAAATAGGAGGTAACCGGAAGCAATCCTAAAAATTGCAGGGACGCAGGCTGTGAAATGAACACTGGTCCCAGAGTGGTCATCTAGCTAGCATCAGGAAAACAAAAATAGGAGGTAACCGGAAGCAATCCTAAAAATTGCAGGGACGCGGGCTGTGAAATGAACACTGATCCCAGAGTGGTCATCTAATAGGATTGCAACTGGACATAAGAGCTGCTACCATTGCTTGGCTATGTCTTGTCAGGCTCTGGCTGTATCTTACATATGTTATCTTGCTGCATCCTCTCAGTAACCATATTTTGCAGAGAGAAAAACTGAAGTTTAGAAAGATTCATACATTGTGCAATGACACAGTCTCACAACTCGTAAACGGTAGAGCTTGGAGTCTGATTCAAAAATCTCTGCTCTTCCCCATCCTCCTACTTGACTGGATGTCCTCACATTGCATAGGAGGTACTTTCACACTTTACATGGTGACTTGGCACTGTCACCCTGGGCGGAGGAGGGGTGAGCATGCTTTCGTCTCAAAAGAGGCGTGAAGGGAGATAGTGGCTTTTTCCCCTGCATGCACACTAGCTGTATTATATTAAAAAAATAAATATGCCAAATGGGTCATAACCAAGCAGAAAGAGCCAGAATCTTGTGGGAGGATAAAATTATCTGTCCTTATGAGAATTTGATTCTCATAGGCAGCTCAATGCTCTGTGGGTCCAATGCACTGGACTCCTGCTGTCCCCTGCCTCCTACCCCAGTCCTGACACACAGCCCCGGTTCTCTTCCAGTGCCCCCCAACTCAGTGAGTGTCCCCCCATCTCTCACTGCCACCCCAGCAGTATCCCTGATGCCATCTTCCCACATCCTTATGACCAATATGTAAATTCCATATTTAAAAAAAATCTCCTATATACTTCAAAATATATCCACTTCTTTCCAGCTCCATTACTATCACTGAAACTTGGATTCCTCAAATAGCAGTCCATCTGGTCTACCTGTAGTACAGTATTGTGTAGTTATTAAGTGTGTGGCTTTGTAGACAGACAGTTCGGTTGGAATCCTGTTTGTTTATTCTCTCTGTGTTTTAGTTTCTTCATCTTTAAATTGGGGATCTTATTAGTAACTGTTTCATTTCATAATAGTGCCTGCACTTTATTTAAATGCTTAGAACTGTGCCAGGCACACTGTAAATCAATCAATGCCAGCTGTCATTAAAGCTACCTTCCCTGGCCTCCCTTCCACTCCCCCTCCCTCTGCCACTGGAGTCATCAGCTGACTTCTCTACTTAAAGCCCTTCCATAGCTCCCCACCATATTAAGGATAAAGATAGTAATCTTTAACTGTCCTGCTGGGAATTGCCCGATGTGGCCCTCACCCATCCCTACAGCCCCGTCCCCCGCCTCGCTCCCCAGCTTCACCCTCATGCTCCAGGCCTGACGCCCACCGCTCCACTCGCCATGAGGACATCTTGGGACTTGCATTTTTCTCAGCTCAGAATCTCCTTTCCTCCTTTCTTTGTTGACCTAAGGTCTTTTCATCACGTAGTTCTCAGTTCAAGTATCCCTTCTTCAGGGAGGCCTTCTGTGACTCCTCTTACTTGGCCCATTTCCCTGGGGGAGGTTGTTATTTGTTAGCAGGATTTCTTCGGTTAATGTCCATCGCCATGAGTGCAGGGACTGGCACAGTGCTTGGCACGTAGCAGGCACTAGATAGTATCCGTGGCGGGGTCTCTGTCACATCCAGCTGCTATCCCTTTCCGGCTAGTGCTCTGGAAGCCTGGGGTTGAAGGCAGCGTAGAAACTGCCACCCTCTGGCTGTTGTTAATAAGCTCCTGCTGCCCTTCCAAGCTTTGGCTGGAGGGGAGAGAAATGGTCACTAGCAGGTGCAGTTTTACCATCTCCTGTGCTCATTCACTTTTTATTTTAGTAGATCCTCATCATGACTCAACAGTCATGTACGAGGGCACTTCAAAGAGTTCATGGAAAGATTCATATTATCTTTCAATTCTATTTTTCCATGAACTTTTTGAAGTACCCTCTTAGAGTCATTTGTCAATGGGTGAAAAGAGGCCCTGAGATATTGATTTGCCCAAGACCACAGAGCTAGTGAGCAACAGAACTGAGCTTGGCTCCTGTGCCTTTGTCACTGTGTTCTGTTGTTTGGGAAGGGTGATGACAGGCAAAAGAAGATGAGTGTGTCCCTTGCCCTTCTCATCCTCCACTTTGTCTTGGAGAATTCCCATCTCCTCTGTGTCCTACTTGTCACCAGTTAGGTTCCCTGGAACAGACTTTGAGATGGAGCTTGGACTATAGAATGTTTACTAAGGGTGTGCTTGAGATCAGCACCAGTGGGAAGGAGAGGAGGGAATGGGAGTGGGCAGAGGGAGGATTGAGCTGCAAGGCAGGAGAAACAGTCTCGGCTGGCCCTGTAGGGAGCTCAGGAGCTAAAACAGCTTGGCAGAATTCTTTTGTGTTAGGAATGGGAGTGGGCAGAGGGAGGATTGAGCTGCAAGGCAGGAGAAACAGTCTCGGCTGGCCTTGTAGGGAGCTCAGGAGCTAAAACAGCTTGGCAGAATTCTTTTGTGTTGGCCCAAAATGGCTAAATGCTGGACAATTACACCCCTCCTCAGTCTGTCATTGGTTGTGGGCTGCCCTGGTCAGGCATCTCTCCTGAAGGGGCCATAGCCCTCCCAGCAGCTGGGCCATCCGTCTTTTATTGGGGGAGGGGGGCAGGTTGTCATCATGCCACCTTGCTAATCCTGGGTTTCTTTCTCTGCCTAATTTCTGGTTCTGCCCTTTCTCCTACTCCTTCCTCTGCATATTCATTAACTGATCAGTCTGGAAAGTTTTCCTGAATAAGTACCTGGTGTTATGTGGCCTGGGGGTGCAGGGGTGGCTGTGTGTCTGGGTGTACGGGATTCTTGGCCTGCAACACCTGATGCTAGGGTGACTGTGGGGCCTATGTAATTAAAACTAGAACAAAGATAAAAGGAATTTAGCCTTATCCACTAGAGTTTCTTCTAGGCATTGCTTCTGTTCAGCACTTGATTCTTCTCCAAGGGCTTCGACATGTGCTGATTTCTCAGATCAAGGCAGGCACAGCACATAGAGCCCCTCCTGAGCCTGACAGGATGTGGAGAGGTTGCTGTCGTGTTCACGGCCATGCTGCCAACTCACGGCAGAGCAGGAAGGAAACGTGGGTCTCTCAACACTTAGGTCTGTTCACTCTCCAGGATTTTAGAGAGAAGGTTGTCAGTCAGAGGGAGAATACCCTTCCGCATGATAGTTTAATTTTTGTGCAAATATCTCGGTCCTTTTATCATTCAATTAGATTTTTCATGCTGTAAAATTTTAGATGATTTGCTTTCCTTTTAGAGTCAGAAGGGCAAGACCCCATTTTTTGCCATATTGTTCCAAAGAACCCCCGGGGAGGCAGAAGGTACAAGCACCAGCAGAAGTGGGCAAACTGCCCGCTGGTGTTTACTTAATATAGGGGAATAACAATAACGATAACTGTTACTATTACTCATTTATTTGCCTTTCTGGAAAAATAGACTTAGTTTCAGTCAAGTGAAGCTTTAAGTTGCCTCTTATTGTAACCCACGTGTTCTCTGTTCTCCGCCACTCCAATTTGCAAGGATGTCTCTAAATCCATGCCACAGTCCATGATTTTTCAGACAGTCTCTGAAGACCATTTCCACTAGACAGAGACCAATCTTGGTTTTCCACAAGCAGAAACAAGCTCACGTCAGCTCAATGACCTGGCAGCTTTCTTGACTTGGGTCTGCTCTTTTTTGTCCTTCCTTTTCTTTCCTGTGAGTGGCCTCCTGTCACTCTTGGCGTCGGGATTTTTCTCTTGCTGTGGGACCTGCACCAGTGGGTACCACTCAACCTAAGTCACCCTGGGCCAGACTTATAAACACGGTTCCTCATGAGTCAAACATCTGGGACAAGTGAGCAAACACTGGACTGAAAACCTGGAGCTGGGTGTTGCTTAAGAGCCGGCACCTGCTCCTCGGCTCTGCCGGCACCCAGGGCCATCTAGGCTGGGGGCAGTTGCCTCATCCAGAACAACACAGAGGCCAGCGTTTTATCAACACTCAAATGCCAAGTAAACACTTAATTTGCTTACTTTTTCCTGGCTTTGCTCAACCTGATACCAGAGTAAGTGATCTGGGAGAGACAGTGAGGACAGTGTGGCCGGAAGCAGCTGCTCCAGCCTCAGTCTAGTTGGTGGCCTGATCCGGAGCTGCCACTCCCTGCCATGCCATTTTCATGGGTGGGAAAGGGCATTTCTCACCCAGGTCAACTGTGGGCTTTTTCACTATGCAAAGCTATTGTATTTGCCTTTGTTGAGGTTGAGGAGGGGACTATGATTATTATGAAGTGAGAAAGACTGAACTAAAAGATCGTTCAATAGCCCATATGGCTGAGACTGTAAAATTAAAGGGGCTGATTCTTAGTCTTCCCTTAACCCTCGCCATCCCAGAATATCTGCTTCCCTCTAGTCTACTAGTACGCTTGAGGGCATTATGAGGCCAGCACCTCTGCTGGAAATGCATGGCCAAAACTCGTCAGTTATGAATACTGTCATAAATGTATTGGCGATGGGGGAATCAGCAAATATGATAGTAGACAGACTGGGGGCTTAAACCAAATTTTGCTATTTCATGATAGTCTTTAGGAAGTGAGGACATTGAGGCAGGGAGAATGAGAAAGGATTAGAGAAGATGGCTATGGAGGGAACGTTCCCCCTGGGTTGACTCTCTCCATAAACTCCTGATTCCACTTGGAGATGGGCTGCAAAAGTCAGTCAGTAAGGGAGACCCAACACGTGGAGTACAAGAAGGTAGGGGGCGTGAAGCAGCTGGCAACTAACATCTTGAGAGACACATGAGTAACAAGCAGCGGAAGCTTCCTCCTGCCAGCATACGTTGGAAATGCTCCGAGCCTGGCCCATCAGAAAGCAGGGAGCAAGTCAGGGGGAGAAACTTAGAATGGATACACCTTTGCCCTTTCATGATCCTGGTATGAACAGGTTCACATACCGGAAGGTGGCATCTTCCCACCCTTCTACTCTGCTTGACTATGATCAGAGAGTGCCTGCGATTGGAAGCGCTGGAGAGCATGCCCTAAAAGCAGGACAGGTGTGTAGGATGAGGGTGAGCTTCCTACCTTGATCAGGTGGCGATGGTGCCCTGCAAGGGAATCTTTGCAAGCTCTGAGAAGCTAGCGCAGAAGGGCTCATGGTCTATGGGTGCCTGCGTCTGATGGAGTAAAATGTTAGATATTTGCCATTCTGAATCAGAATGATCATTCATCTCATCAATATTTACTTAGCACCTACGAGGTGCCAGCAGTGATCTAAGCACAAGGGATAGGATAATGAAGAAGAGAGGTGTCCCTGCCCTCCCTGAGCTAAACTGTTGCTACGCGGATGGTGGTGAATTGAAGTCCTGGCTGCCACGGACAATGGCACACATTTTTCTGGAATCTTACAAGGCTTCATACTTTTTGGTGGAGGACATATGAGAACTGAGAGTGAGACTTATGTTAAACTACTTGTATAACCTCAAGGGTCAAGAGACAAACGCAAAGACATCATCATTGGAAATGTCCATTTAAGCCTCCTGACCTCTCCAAGGCTGATGCTCTCGACTTTGCTATGTCAGGGGAATGGGAGCTCGTGGTGTCTCCTGGGGCACCCCTGACTCGCCCAGGGTGTGCCTGAAGTGGCAGCAACTGTCGATGACCTCACATCTCAGCCCTCGCCTGGGGCCTGTTGCCTTTGGCCCTGGGTCTAGATCCTGCCCACGGGGGAATGGGAGCTCGTGGTGTCTCCTGGGGCACCCCTGACTCGCCCAGGGTGTGCCTGAAGCGGCAGCAACTGTCGATGACCTCACATCTCAGCCCTCGCCTGGGGCCTGTTGCCTTTGGCCCTGGGTCTAGATCCTGCCCACATGTGTCCTCTGGCTGAGGTTCTGATGATCACATGAGGCGCTTTTCCGCAGATGCAAAAACAGGCTTGTTGGTCAGTGGTAAGATGGGCTGGTGGCCCGCTGGCAAGGATGCTGCTGTGACTCAAAGGCGCCAGGACTGGGCAGGGGAAGCCCCCCTTTAGGAAAACCAGTGAGGGTCCTTGGGGAAAAAGAACAGAGGCTGTTGGTGGGGGATTGGCAATTCTGGGCAAAAATAGACCTGGAAGTAAAGCAAAGGCATCACTGCCAGGAACCAGGTCTGCTGGGAACCACTGGGGAAAGGGCCAGCCAGGAGCACCTGGTCAGGAAGCCAAGGATACTGCAGCCTCCGTGGCATGAAGGCTGAGCAAGAAAGCATGTAGTCGCAGGACTCTTCCACGAACAAGACATGTGATCCGACAGCCCTGCAAGCTCTTCTGAGGGTAACAGGCTCAAATATTGGAATTTGGGACCTACCAAGAAATTCTAGGATGTGCAGCTGTCATTTTGGGGGTAGGGGTGACGCTTCCTCCGCACCCTCTGGGGAGGTCAACCATTTGCATATTTTGGTTTCCTACTTGCCTTCCTTTTTTCTCTTATTTATCAATTGCTCAAAAACATGGGCAGGTGTGAGGGTACTTGTTTTTCCATTAATCTTTATACCACGTTTTCACGCACACCTTGAGAAAAGGATGAGAAAACTATCTACCGCTGTGTGCTTTTGTGAGTTAGCATCTAAGTGTCTTCTTCATAAGTTTTAAAACACATTTCTTGATAACAAATAAGATAAAAATGCAATATTCTATAAGATGAAAGAAGATGATGATTGATAGCAATTAGAATAAATGTCCTGTGATTTGATAAAATAGATCTTCGCTGTCATATTGAATAAAACACTTTGACTCTAAAAGGAATCTCAAGATTTTTATCAGCACGTTTTGTGTAACTTACATATCTTAAAGTATCTGGTAGCCCCACGAAGCACTCTATTCACATTCATAAAAACAAATGACACTAACCTCGACTGCTTTGTCCATTCTGCATTTAGAATACCATGACACAGTGCAAACACGCTATTTCTAATGCCAAGCTTCAGCATTAACAGAAATATCTGTCAGAGAGAGAAGAGCTGGAAGTCCTACGGTTCAGTGGCCTTGACTAATCATAAAAGTAGTCTTTTGAGGCAACACCTTGACTCCCTTTGTAGGATGCCTTGTATGTATCTCACCTGAGAGCAGTGAGCCACAGTAATGTTTGAAGTGGGTAAGGGGCACTGTAGAAGAACTATTCTGAATGCAGGCCCACTCTCAGATCTGTTTTAGGAAAGGGTTGTGTCTTGTTATAGCTGCTTGGAAAACAGACTCTGCCAGAGCAGGGTACAAAAGTCTACCAGGGAGTGCCCTTGGGAGACGTGCATGTGGTGAAGTGGGGAAGGCAGGATTTGGGGCAGAGGGAATAGTTGTCCTATAATGCTGCTAGCCCTGAACCCTCGGCTGGTTCTGCAGGAGCTCCTCACTGGATGACCCATCAGAGCAGTACCAAACTGAGGACAAGGAGCTGCACATATACAAAGGTACCTAAAAACTTCATGGAAAGATAGAATTAAAAGATAATGCAAATCTTTCCATGAACGTTTTGAAGTGCCCTCATATATCCCTGCAGAAGCCAGTCATTGGAGGGGTATGAGCTTGGGCAAGGCAGCTCTCTGTGGCTGATGGCGCTGCCCATTAAGGTACCCAGCTATGAGCCCCCAGCAGCCAATATTCCCATCCACTGGGAGATGGGCATCTGCTCCAGAGGGGACCATTACAGTCCCCTCTTGCGCTGCTCAGAAACATTGCTTCTTGTAGTAAGCTTGCCCTGCATGGAAAGAACTTCTGCAGGGTTCTGTGTGATCCTATTTTTCCTGGAGAAAGTGATATAGGAAGCATTATTTAAAGAACTACCACTCTCGCTGCCATGGTTGGTCCCCTTTGACACCATCTAATCTAGGTTCCCTCTTCCTCGGCTACATCTCTGCTGGTTTAGGCAGATTGCCTGGTGGCGTGACCCAGACATCCTTCTCTGAGGGGCAGGCCTGTGTCCCTTCGTAGCCTGTGGCTGCTGTACTTTCACATTTATCATTTAAACAGTGTGGGAGCATCAACAGATGCTCCAGCTTGTCACCTAAGTACCAAACATATTCTTTTCTGTGCCCATGTGTGGCAGCTGCTCTCCCACCTTCTGAATATCATGTTCTTTGCCAGTGTACCCTGCCCCACCACCACTACTTTCTGGTCCTTCGGCTTAAGGAGCCTGAAGTTTCTAAATGGCAGCCATAGCTTCAATTTCAATGAGACTCTTTATGTGTTCCTGGGAAGAATTTTCCTGCTCTGAGAACTAGACCCTTCTTCACCCAGAAATCCTGGAATTGTAGGGACATGAAGCATGAAGTCCCTAAATGGGGCCTTAGTAGTGATGGTGAGCAGGGCCACTTTGCTTCCAATCTTTGTATTCCGGACCCATATATCACATCTGCCATGGACACACCAACCTGCAATGGTCCTTATTTAGGGTGTGTTGGCTTCTGCATGCAGGCACCCTATCCTTGCAGCACACAGTCTGCAAGCTGGTGCCTCAACGGTATCTGCAGGAGGCCACCTGGACCCATATATCACATCTGCCATGGACACACCAACCTGCAATGGTCCTTATTTAGGGTGTGCTGGCTTCTGCATGCAGGCACCCTATCCTTGCAGCACACAGTCTGCAAGCTGGTGCCTCAACGGTATCTGCAGGAGGCCACCTGCTGACTTTCAGGCCAGCAACTTCCAAATTGGTGCTGAATGTGACAGAACCAGCAGATCCCTTTGCCTCGTTTGAGAGTCCCTGTTGGTTGATCCAGCATTCTATAAGTACTCAGATGGTGGTGCTGGCTGAGCCCTTGTGGGCAAGAAAGGAAAGCCCATGCTTGTGATATGTGTCTGTTCCTGCAACACAATTATTGCCTCCTTCAGGTTGGAAAGAGTCCAATACAATAAATTGCCACCAGTGACTGGTTGTTCACTTCATGGAATGGTCACTGGAGTGGGTCGTTGTTGGCCTCTGGGACTGACAGGCTGGACACCCAGCAGCAGCAGTGGCTGGATCGAGCTGGGGATGTGGGAGCCCCTGCTTTTGTGCCCATGCATACCCTCTCCTCTGCCACTTTGGCTGCTCTGTGAGTCCCTCATGCCAGAGTTGAGGGGCTGATCATCCTCTGGCTGAGTCATTCTGTGTCTTTGTGCCTTAGAGCTAGTTATGGACTGAACTGTGTTCCCCCAAAATTTATGTGTTGAAACACTAACTCCCTACGTGACTATATCTGGAGATAGGGCCTTTAAACATGTAATTAAGGTTAAATGAGGCAATAAGAGTGGGGTCCTAACCCACTGGGACTGGTGTCCTTATAAGAAGAGGGAGAGACACCAGGGGTGTGGTGCGAGGAGAGGCCATGTGGACACAGCGAGAGGCAGCCGTCTTCAAACCAAGGAGAGAAGCCTCAGGAGAAACCAAACCTGCCGACACCTTTACCTTGGACTTCCAGCCTCCAGAACTATGAGAAAATACTTTCTGTGTTTAAGCCACCCCATCTGTGGTATTTTGTTATGGTGCCTGCTCCATGGTGTCTGTTTCTAGAGAGCGTTAATGTGCCCAACAAATATCCGCACCCATTGTGCCCACACCTGTGGCCTGTGTGCCTCAGCCCCAGGTCCCCACAGCTCACAATCCCCAAACTTTTCATCTTTTTAATCTTTATTCTGGACCAGCAACTAGGCCATTTCTTGCTGTCTGTGATTCTGTGTCTATTCTACATAAAGTGAGCGGCCAGGTGTGCTGCCCAAGCTCCCCGCGCTGGGAGGGCTGCCCTCACCACCGTCCTCCAGGGCTTCCCTGCGTGGGCTGCAGTGCCGTAGCCGACCCTGTTCTGCACTTTCCCACAGACGGGGCTGACTCATTCACAGATCAAGTCTGACCGTGTCCTCCTCTATCTGTGGTCCTGGGGACCTCTCCTCATGCAGTCATAGGGGTCAGGAGGGGGAGAGGTGCCAGTGCACAGAGGTGGATGACCTGAGGCTCTGGACACCTGCTCTTGTAGCACCCTGTGGCTCTGCTCTGGCCTGGTTCCGGATGATCACTCTTAGCATATGCTGGGTTGTTGCTGGGCCCGCGCAACTTTATAACCTGGCAGGTCAGGCAGAGCACAGCTTATTATGGGCAGCTAAGCCACATTGCTTTTCGATGTCCCAAGATGAGATGTTTCAACTCTTCTGAGATCTGGCAGCACACCAGGATCTGTTTTTTGAATGACATCTAGTTCTCTGCAGTAGGGTGCAAGGTCTTACTCCAGAACCCCAGGGGTGTACATTGTGACTCTTCTATTGGAGCTGCCAAAAACTCCACACAGTCTTTTCCCATCACCGATGCCTCTCATAGCATCAGGTCTGCTAGATTGTCTGACCCAGTTGGCAGGGCTGCTTGCACCACCGCCTGGACTGCTGTCGAACCCTTTCCTGTTCTGGGCCCTATCCAAAGCTGGCAGCCTTTTATTAATGGGATGGAACCACCCTTCCTGGAATACGATGCCTCTAGGTCCTGAAGAAACTTTCCAAGTGTTGTGCTTCCTTTGTAGTGGTGGGAGGTGTGAGACTGAATTGTTTCCTTTATTTTAAATGGCATGTTCTAGCATGCCTATGCCACCAATCCCCCTAACACTTTACTGAAGATTCAGGCTCCTGAATCTTTACAGGGTTTATCTCCTACTCTCTGGAGGGCATGTGTCTTCCTATGACCTTCAGTGTACTTGCTTATTTGTTCCAGTTAGCATGATGACATCATTAGTGGGCCAGTGTGGCATTCTGCAAAATGTCTAGATAAGGGGTTGGAAAATATTTTTCAGTAAAGGTCCAGATAGTAAATATTTTAGGCTTTGCAAGCCACATTCATTCTTTGTCACCTATTCTTTGTACTTTTTTTGTTTTTTACCATCCTTTATAAAATTTTG